>NC_081210.1:4355848-4550848 GCF_902713425.1 Acipenser ruthenus
CAGCTAGTAAGCTGTTCCTCCAAACTGAAAACTGAGAAGGATAACAAATAAATTAGGAAACGGCAACATTTAAAAAAAACAACAAAAAAAACAACAACAGTTTGAACCTCCGGACTGGTAGGTAACGCACTGTAAAAAAAAAAACACATTGGATTACCTCTGGATTTGACAAGAGGGTGGACAGTTTGTGAATGAGAGAAGGTAGGCTGTGCTTTATGGTCTGTTTTGTGGAAGAGGTTTGTGTGTGTGTTTTAACAATAGGGTAAAGCAGAAAGGCCCATTTTGGATGCCTGGTTTTAGTTTTTTTCTTTTTGTACAAGGGGACTGCATAGCTGTTATGGAGGTACATAGGAAACTGTTTTATGTATTGCGTGGACAATAAAGCAGCAAGAATGCTGGACTTTTGGGAACATTTGTTTTCAGGTTTTGAAAATCCAGTGTGCAGGTGTTTAATGTTTTTGACATAGATGACAAGAGCCAAGCAATAATAATAACGCAGTATGATTTTCCTCATTGTGCCCAGTGCTTTACACAAACATACATATGCAGTCAATTACAAATAACATTTAAGCTGAGGTAAAAATACACCTTCCTTGCAAGACTTACCTACTCAAATTCAAATAGCAATACCAGAATGCTTTTATATCCAGATTGATACCCCATACTGTATTTACAAGAAATACAAGCAGAAAGTGCATTTTTAGTAATACTTGCACAGTTGCTGTTAACAGAAGCAGACACCATCACAGACCTCTTTTTTTTAGTTCCACTTATATATATATATATATATATATATATATATATATATATATATATATATATATATATATATATATATATATATACATACTAGTACTGTTGATATGCACCTGTGATAGTTGTTGGTTTAAAAACAAATAATGACAATAAATAAAACAGCTGTATTGGACACCTGATATTTTTAGGTTGCTACATGCTCATTTTACTTACATTATGATTTTTTGTTGTTTAAAAGGTAGACTATTTTCCTCTTAGTGCTGATTCAACCCATCCAATACCCCCTCCCCCCATACATGACCTGCCCCATAATTATAAAAAAAAAAAAAAAAAATGAAGACACAGGAAGTAAAAGAAAATAAGTTGTGTGCTGCAACATGGGCCACATTAAAGCTGGCATTTCTGTGACCACAACGACTAAAAAAAAATCTGTTGAACCAGAGTTGCTATTTTAAACACACACACCCGCTACAGATACACACGTGCCACTTACTTCATTGTGGTTAATGGTCAGGTCAGGTTCTCTGACACTCTCACTGGAAGCCGAGTAAACGGTAAGGGAAGTGTTGGTCAAAGCAGCCCCTTATAGTTAAAACAGTGCTTGCCTTGTACGTGTAATGAAGCAGCTTGGGTTGTTCAGCGCACATGTAAAGATAATGCTGTGTGTATGTGTGTGTGTGCGCGCACGCACATACATGTCAGAGTGAAGCCATGCCTGTGACGACTTGGATCAAACGATTGTGGAGAAAATATTCTGTGGGCCATATTTTATTAAGGGCTCCACAGTTGAGTCCTTTCCCCCAAAAAGAGACTGCAGTAGTTTCACTTTGGGCCTTGATATACCTGGACCACTATGTGCAAAATGCTCCACTGTTTATTTTGCTTCATACTTTTGTTTTCAAATATCTCATTATTTCCAGCCGTCTTTGCCAGAATGACTAACTGACAAACATGGCAAAGTACACTAAAATTACAACACAGATTGAAAAACAAACTTCTCACCGATTACCATACAAAATTATGTTTAAATTGTTTCTTTGGGGGTTATTGGACCTATGGTCTCAGTGTCTAGTGAACCCCACAGCGCTCAGATTTATACTTCAGTCATTTCCAAATTTTAAGTGGAAATATAAAAGCAAATTCTGTCCACTATGCTATCTGGGATAGAAATACCTTGGGGCCTGCTTCTATTCCAGCAATGTTTTATGAAGGTTCAATCTAATATTAGCATCAATTCAAGACAGTCATGATAGTCATGTCTCTCTGTTTAGCCCACCAAAACAAACAAACAAAACCTCTAATAATACCCAAGCAATAGCACAGTACTACAGTACCTCGAATAAGTATGATAAAGGTACTACAGTCAAGTAGAAAAGGAAAGGGTAGATTTTGAATTTAAGGTTTCACTGACTCCCTAACAGTTTTGTAAGAGATATTGTACAGTGCTTTTTTGTATTAACTTCATTGTAAGCATGGTATCGTTAACAGGATCTGTACCCCCGAGCTAAAGCAGATTTTGCATCTGTAGAGTAAAATCAAGGATGCTGTGCTGCTGCTCTGGAAATCGGTTAATTAATATTCTTTCTCTTCCTTAGCCTTCCTCTCACCCGCCACACTTTGCTATCAACACCTTATACATTCATCATTTTCTTTTCTTTTTTTTTTTTTGTTTGGTGGTGCTGTAAAATTCAATGTCTTGACATTTCTGTTGCTCTGCCTTTCAGAGCCTATTCCAAAGTGCTGCAATTAGGGTTGCATCCCTCCTTGCTTTAGAATGGACATTTCTTTTTATTTTCATTTTCTTTTTATTTTGTTTTATTTAAGTTTTACATTAGTAGACAGATTAACTGTATTGTTGTCAATTTCGTTCCCCCAAGAAGGTTTGAGCAACACAAGCGACAGTTTGTATCATACTGTACCCTCAGAGGGTCGGTCGGTCTCTCTCTGTCTGTCTCTCTCTCTCTCTGAAACTCTATACTGGAAAAGTAATTTCTCTTCTTTGAGTCTTTCTGCACCCCTCCCCCTCCCATGCTGTCCGCCCCAGCTCAGGTCCCCGCTGCTGCTCTGCTAGGGCCAGTTTTTACAGAAAAGGCCAAAAAGAAAAAAAGCTAGCTGTCTTATTTGGAGACAGAGTCTGGCCTCCAGATAAAGGCAAGCTTTTAATCTCCGAAAAAAAAAGGACTGCAGTTCTTTTTCTGAATCGCAACACTATTTTATAACGGTTAGTAGTTGTAGACTTCTTAATGAAAGATGGTAAGGTTTTTAGCTTTCTGTCTGGTAATTAATTAAAAAAAAATCTGTTTCTTTGAGAAATGTTTATGTAAATGTGTTTCTTCTGATGAGTTTTTCGTTTTGGCTTACACTTTTTGCGGTCATATTCCAAATTAAGTAAAACTACAATGTAAATAATAGTAATTATGACCTTTACAGCTGTATTTTGTACAGTAGTAGAGAAAGCCTACTGCAAAATAAATGTCTACTTCTGAACAGTCAAAATACAATGTTGTCTAACAAAGACCTTCAATTAAAGAGTGGTTGTTTAAAATGTCAACTATCAAATCTGGGGCAGTCACGATTCACTATCATTAAAACCTAAACTTTGAATTCTCCATCCTATCGCACTTAACTCATGTGTGGCTTTTCTAACCTACTAAACACATGAAACAGAAAGCACTTCATTTTTTACATATATTTTTTTTTTTTTGTACCACAACATTCCATTTACCTTGTTACTGAAATATAGCCAACCTTCAGCATTTCTACCTGCCAAAGGCTTCAATTTCGTATTAACACAGTGGGTTTTACAATTTCAGTTCTTTATATACCACTGTTGACCATGGGGTTTACAAGGATTTGCCAATACCGTATTTTCAGTATGAATGTGTAGCACAGGGGTACCATGATACAATTGGCATGTACACATTTACTGTTCTTGTTGCACTTCTGCTACAATTATTGCATTAAAGTGAATTTAAGTTCTGTATTTTCACGAGTGTATATGATTAGATACTTTTAGAAGTGGCGTGATGGTTGAGCAGGTCAGAGAGGAAGAGTTTTGAAAGACTTTGCCTCATGTCCTGCTGGCGGCATGGCCTCCTTTCGCCCCACTTACCCAATTCTCTCTGTCACTGTCTGTCTGGTGGCGCTCAATGCTGCTGGCAAGGGGACAGGAACCCATTAAGCCAATGTGATCGAGCTGTGCCTTTTTCACTCTTGCAAATGTCATGCTTGTGTTATGGCAAATTGATGCATCTCATTGATTAATTAAATTCACAGCGCATGGGGAATGAAGACCTGCATTGATCATCAGCACCAAGCAGCAGCAGCTAGACTTCACTTCCACCCCCCAAAACACATGGTGTTGTTGTACTTCCTCATATAGGAAATACTAGCTGAACGTATAATTTCACCATATGCAAACTATTAGCACATATATATGCAAGACAATATTTTTGTAAGGGACACTGCACCCAAGCTTTCATTAAGCTCTGAATTAAGCTAAGGTCAAGACACCTCCAGGTAGCTAATCATAGTTAAGTGTCATCTGAGGCTAGAGGACTGTCAGACATGGGAACACTTCTTTTTCAGATGAGAAAAGTATCTCGGATATGATGTCTATCTATTCAGCATCCCAGGACCTCCAAGATGGAATCTGGCCCAGTAGGTCATTTGATTTGGTATCCTCTATACCTTCCTGTTTTTTTATCTCCATATCCTTCTACCCACCACTTTTCTCCAGCAAACATAGCCATAGTTATCTTTTGAACCTGTTTTTATATTATTAGGCTCAATTACCTTGCCGGGTAACTCCTTCCATATGTTTCCAACCTTGTTTCTGTGTGAAAAAAGTTTGGGTTCCTATGGGTGGTCTAGCTCTTATGGGTTCTCCTTCAGGGAAAAGGGTCAGTAGTTTACAGGAAAGGAAGGCGCTCCTTGACGTTACTTCCATTAGGCCAGGGAGCAAGGGACAGCTGCTGACCAGTGTGTGTGTGGGGGGGGGGGGGGGGGGGGGGGGGGGACTGACAGCTTGCCTTCCCATCTGCATTAGATTAAGCCAAGCTTGAGGCAACTTCATTCAACAGGATCCCTGCCTAATGCATTTGCTTGATTTTATGACTATTTTTTAAAAAAATTACCTCATTTTAAAAAAAAAGTATATATTATTCCTCAATCCCTGTATCCATTTAAATGGATATTTCGATTTTCAGTATAAAAATCATAAACTAGGTTTTTAGGTGCTGGAATTTAAATAGAGCCTTTACAGAACCTCCTGGTGTGGTTTATATTGTAAACAGTGTTTTTGTTAATCTTTGGAAACACTAAAGTATGACAAACTTATCCCTTTAAATCAGGGGTAAGCAATATTGGCTCTTCCAATCCATCCCACTGCAGGACTTTGTTCCAACCAGACCTTTAATTATTTAATTGACCTCCAACAGGGTCAATTAAATAATTAAGGATCTGGTTGGAACAGTTCCACAGTGGAATGGATTGGAAGAGCCAAGGTTACCTACCCCTGATTTAAAGGGATATTTTGCCCCAAAAAAGTGAATGTAGAAATTGTGACACATCTTTCAGCTCACCTACAGTTAAGGTCCAGAAATTACAATTTATTGAAAAAAAAAAAATAAGCTAAACAGGGGACCCTCAGGTCTGAGGAGGATAGAGATGGATGGATGTTCCTACATGTATACACAGACATCCATCTGTGGTAGGTTTTAAAACCCTTTTAAAAGAGGTTGTTAATTTATTTGGTTATTCATCTATACATAGCTTGGTCACGTAAAATGCAAGAACTGGGTTGTGTGGAGGATTTTCACATTTCTAGAAAATGATTGCTTTGTTCAGGTCAAACAAGACAATTGGGTCATGTGGTTAGAAGTGATGATGGGAATTTGTCGATGAATTGCATGCGTGTACACTAAAACAGTAGTTAAGTTAGGTTGTGTATTTAACTAAACCCTACCAATAAGGGGAGATCAGATACCAACATTGGAATTATTGCATTAATGCTATTTTTTTGTACACCTTGTTTTTTCTGATATTGGCCTTTTCAAGCATTTTGTGAAAGGTGTGTGTGTATATAGTCCTAGAACTTTACTATAGTGTATTATTTACATTCTTGGGGTTACACATGCAAAAGCACTTCTCACTGCTCCTGAAACTTGGGATCGTCACAGCATTCCATCCTTTGTTTGATCCAACATTGATCCCCATTGATATCACGACGAGCAACAACAAATTGTTTCAGAACTTTCTGTATGAAAAAAAGCAGAGGCGAGCACTTATATGAATAGTGGAAGTTCTGTTAGT
Organism: Acipenser ruthenus; assembly: GCF_902713425.1. Taxonomy (NCBI): domain Eukaryota; kingdom Metazoa; phylum Chordata; class Actinopteri; order Acipenseriformes; family Acipenseridae; genus Acipenser; species Acipenser ruthenus. Next base: position 4,361,918 of record NC_081210.1, read on the forward strand.
CAGCTATTCTGCAGGGGAAAGGCTAGATGACTCATTTAGTATGTAACGGTTGTTTTTTTGTTCTTAAGGAAGAAATACAATTAAATAAAAACACAACCTGGGAATACGGAACAGCTTGATAAATGTCAAAAGGTATTAAGTTTTATGTGTCGACAATAACCCAAGGGGATTGTATTTCATTGTTGGTTTTGTGGAGATTCTGCAGTTAGCTCATAGAATATTAAGCAAACCACTTCCAAGTTATTTAAAGTTAGAGGGAAAATTTTTAACAGCAACCAAAAAAAGTCCTGACCCAGCTACCCTGCCTGACTGGCCCTCTTCTCTCTTTTCCTCTTTCTCTAGCGGAAAAGTCCATGGCAGAGCCTCAATCAAAACCAGATCCTGACCCTGAGCCCAAGACTGAGGCAACTGTGACAGGCCAGGATCTCTTCGGCTATGTGGGTATAGAGTCTGTACTGGACCAGATGAAACGCAAGGCCGTGAAGACTGGGTTTGAGTTCAACATCATGGTTGTAGGCAAGTAGCAAAAGCGTATTGTGATGAGGATTCATATTTCATTTATTCAGACAGCATTCATGATTGTTCCTGCCAAATCATCTGTGTGTCTCAAGCAATTCAATTAGTATTAACATGTCTCAGCCGATGTGTTAATTAATGTTTACAGAGGGTACGCATGGCAGGGTCGGGTTTAGGTAGAAGAGGGGACAGCTAAACAGGACATTTGAATGGAGCTAGGTAAGGGGTGGGTGAAGAAACTCCATGTTAGGTACATTTTGATCTTTAGCATTACATATCAAGGCATTCGAAATGTGTGGCATTTTGAAAGCCATGCTCCACCAAGCAGCATTAAGAGTGTATCGTCCATCATTTGGTGTGTTAGTTTCATGTATAACAGTGTTCATCAATAACTTCAAGAAAACAACTATGACAGAGTTTTTTGTTCCTCTTTAAATAGGTAATATTCTCTGCACAAAGCCACAATAAATAAAGCCTATTGCTTTATTCAATACAATGTTAGAACTACGGAGCTGCTCATTTGATAAAGACATCAAACTACTGTTAAGTGACCCTGCTATACATACTGTACGGTTCATTGCAAAATGTCAGGGGTTTTGACTAGGGTCCAAAATTCCACCCACAGTTTCCCCACCCAGCTTGAGGTTGGGGCTTCCCCCCCAAAAACAATATCTTACCACTACCTTATATAAAATGCTTTACTTCCCCCTGCCCAGCATAAAGACTGCTTTGGATGCATGCTTGCAAGCAAGCATAAAGGACAACACCCCACCCCCTATAAATATCTCTAAATATAAATCATTTCAGCATGCTTGTGCAATCAGGCAACTCCCTCAAAAAACCCAGTGAAGTATAATGGGCATCAGGAAAACAGTAACTTGACTACATCCCGTTATGCCAACAGCAGCAGTAGATCATTGCTTAGTGTTGGCCTGCTGTTGCAAAATGTAGCAAGTTCTCTGTAATGGCTAAGAAGCATTAGAGGCTGCACTGCAGAATGTGACACCTTAACAAATGGACAAGAGAGCTGCAGCAAGTAGCTTGACTGGTAATGCTGGACTAGAGTGCAGAACAGGACGAAGTTCTAGCATCGCATTAGTTACAGAGCAAATGGTTTAGTTTTTTCAGTATTACAGAATGAACTGCTGTTAAGGAGGTGGTGGATTGGAACAGCTTGGCTGTTGCAGCTCTGGACAGGGGTGTGGAAAGATAGTGGTTTTGTAGCGGCTTAACTATTGAAGCGTTGGACTGAAATCGGTGCAATCTGCTGGAAAATAAACTCCAAGATGTGTTTTAGCACCCTAATCTACCTTAACCTCAGACCTTCCCAGTCTGGGGATCAGCCTGGAAGTGGGCAGTGGCTTGGTCAGTTGGTTGTGGGTTCCAGTTTGTTGCTGGGGAAGCTTGTTTGACTCTAGTAGGTTGTTATGACTCTGTCTGAGCTGAGGTGACAAAATCACTCTTCAGGACATCTGCCTGTTTGAGACCCACCCCCCTCTAAACCAACCAATCCCCTCACTCAAATCACTCTACTATTGTGTTCTCACAATCCACCATCTGCTCTCAATGTGGTGTTTATCAAATGGGCTACTGGCTATGAATTTTCAGTCATGCCTATTTAACCATGGGTTTTCATGAAAAAAGCAAATTGGCTCATCTCCTGTCCAAGACAAGAGACCCCCTCAAGCCTGAGGAAACTTGAATGGTAAGACACTGGACTAGGAAAGTTGTTAGGTCAGCTTTTGTTAATGTTCAACTGTGAAGTTCTTTCCAAAATGGGAAAGGTGTGTCCCACTAGCCACCCACCATTAACACTTCCAAAAACCTGTCATTACATCATTACAAGCAGTTCAAACAACTTTTGATTTAATTCCCAGAATGATATTAGCCAATTTATGAGCTTAACTTGGTATGTCATATTTTTCACAATCTTGGATCCTTATACCTTATTCAAACCCAGCCGCTTGTTTCTCATTAAAAAAAAAAAAAAATAGAAAAAAATACTAGTAATAAAAAAAAATATCTATGAATCTGTTATCTGGAAACCACAGAGTTAAAAATACAGCCAGCTTCAGCAGCTGTTCTAGTCGCTCTCTTTGACAGACAGCGAATCAAAGCCTTACTGTGGTTATTCTAATAATAGTTTTCAGAAGTATTTCGACCTATGCAAAACGTTATTTAACACGTTTCGGGTGCGGGTGTAAGGTGATTAAAATTAGTCTTAGCTGCGTGTTTTCTGCATGAAAGTGCAATGCATTTGTGCTCTGCGTTTCCAGTACAAGGGATTAGACGGACATTATGTTCAGTGTCAGGGAACTGCGAACAACCACTCTATTGCAAATGCCAAGTGTGAGCAATTCTTTGTGATGACTATTACTGTTATTTTGGCACTCTAAAATAGTGCTAGCCTGGACCTGTGTACAGTAGTTTAATCCTGACAAATGACAATGTTTCTGTCCAAGTACCGACAAACATATAGAACAAGTCAAAACATTACTATAAAGTTGTGGATTCTGTAGAAACGTCATCCATATATTATTTCCGTGCCACTTAAGCTAAGGAAAAGTAAAAAGAACAATGCTAAATTAAATTGCATTGCATTAAATTGCTTGTTGCAGATGTCAAAATACATCAAAAACACATGTTCTTATATACAGCACTAGAGTACGACAACCAGTATGGAGTACACTCAGGGTTCACTCTTCACATTTCTATTAGCCAGCAGAAAATACATCAAACTGCCATTTTATATATTTAAAAAAAGGCAAACAAAAACAATCTCATGCAAAAGACCGCTTTAATAGGCCTTTGTCATTTTTATAACTTCCTGTAAAACAGAACATAGCACATGCAGGCATTTTCACAACATGTAGATAGTAGAGTGCTTTGCAGGGAAGAGGCTGTACTGTATAAGAGTCCTGCATTCTGAAGAACTGAACGTATTTCTACAGAAGGGGAAAGGATTACTTTAGGTTACCCTTGTCTTTTGCACATATATATTATTCCCTGTTAATCAGTTAAGATAAAGAAATACAAAAAAATGGAAACACCAATGTAAAGTCACTTAATAGGGCATTGGGCCACTATGGTATCCCGCTCTGTGGAGTTCTCGGTGGACTGTTTTTGATTAAACTGGCTGCTCGCGCCTCAGGTTGAAATTTTCAGTCAATTGATCTGCAGTTGCTCGCCTATTTTGCCTTGCACTTCGAATTAATGCATAGATATCACGATCCTGGAGTATGCGCTTCCGCCCACTGTTGCCCTTTGCTGATGATGTATTTCTTTACCTCGGAGTTCCATGCATACATCACCTTAAACACCGTTGCTCGTGAAACAGCAAGTTGAGCTGTCTTGGTCACGGAAGCTCCTTCCAAACACGCCCCAACAATCACCCCTCTTTCAAAGTCACTGAGGTCTCCTCTTGCAGCCATGCTAGCCATAATTATAGGCAAGCAGGTCTGTCCAGCATTTTTATACATGACCCTAAGCATGCTGGGATGTTATTTGCTTAATTAACGCATGAGCCACACCTGTGTGGATGCTCTTGCTTTCAATATACTTGGTGTCCTTCATTTACCCAGGTGTTTCCATTTTTTTGTCCACTACCTGTACATATGTGAATAAACAAAAATACCAGAGAACTTATTTTTTTAAAAACTTTAACCACACACACGAGATTCTACGCTAAAATCCATATCCTTCATATTACACCAACATGCTACAAATGCATATGTGCTTATATTCTTTTGAGAACTCCATAACATTATTTATGTGATCCATCCTGACCTTCACAAGTTATCCAGCTATGATAAAATTGGAAATATCATGTCTTTTGCCCCAAGCTCAGTTTGAGTCGGGAAGCTTGCCTTTGACATCCCTCTGATGTGGTAAGACACTTATAACTAAGATGTTTGAAGATGCCTAGCAGAATTATTTTTAAAATGTGCTTTTAACCTAATAAGTTTCCTTTTATTTTTATTGTTTGCACCTTTGTTTGTTCTTGAATAACAGTTATCAGGACAGCTATAATAAAACTGCTGTATCATTTCCCCCATAGCCTTCATCCAAAAATGCTCCTATTATTGGATGCACTGCAAAGCTTATCTACACCACAAAAAAAATAAAATAAAAATGCAACTCTGCGATAATGAATTTTCTGTGCCCCTACAAAGCATTGAAAAAGTATTGCACTCCTGAATATAGCTATAGAAAGCCACTGCAATACACTTGCAGTTGCATTTAATTAGTTGAAACATACAGCATGCCAATATTGTGCACAACTTGCAGCACATAAATAATTGCTCTGCGAGTCGAGATCTTCAACTGGACACCACAGCACATTGTCCCCCCTCTCTTTGTAAGGGTTTGAAAGGCAAGTTGTTCTAGTAAATTGCTGGCTGGTCATTCCTAATTCCGTTATTTATGTACATTCTGGGCACGTGCCATTTTAGTAGGACCTCTAGTAGGAAACACATACTGTCAGCACATTTGGTATCGAATCAAAGGCTTTGTAAATGCATGCTTTTTGTTAGTTATTGACCTAACAGGTTTGATGTCTACAGAGATGATCTGGTCTTTGTTGGAGCTGACAAACTCCTATAAGTCCTATTGAGCAAAACTGCCTTTAAATGGTGTATCACTGTCCCATTGCCACCACAATAACAGTAGCAGTAAAAGTTGACAAATAGTTGTTAGAATGTGGGCCAACTCTTTGAGCCCAACATACCACACCTTGTGGTGTGAATTAGGGCAATAGTTTTGTGGTATAAACATTCTCTAAAAGCAGATCCTGTACACATTTTAGATTATCTAGTTTTTGAGACATTGTTGCTTTTGGATTAAATATTTGTTGCTCCCAAGTTTAATCTTTTACATGTTACCATACCTATTTAATACCTATTTTCTCAATGTCAAATATATTGGACACTGGGTAGCAAAGGGTTAATTCTTGACATTTGTAGCATTTGCATCATTAGAGATGTAGCCTTCCCTGATATAGCTGACCTGTTGGGAGGTCAGAAGGCCCAGTTCTGGGGGCAAGGCCTGTGGTCCATCATGTCAGCAGCTCCCTGACCTCTGAGGGTCACAGGTTATCAGGGATTTCAGAGAATTATATGGAGACAGCAAGCAGCTCCAAGGAATAAGCCTGTACAGGTTTCATCCTTGTCTAAGTTTATGGTTGCCCCTTTTTCAGGAAAACAGATAAAAGCAACCTTGTTTTTCTGTGAACGACAACGGTGTTGGTGTACTGCGTCAGATTAATTGTGGATGTCTCACTATGGAACAAACAAATGGTTTACACATTAAACCTATACATATACTTTATAGAAAACGAAGAGTAATTATGCACATTTTGCGGCATGTATAATATTTTGCAGATTTTTAATAAAAGCGAAATTTGTGAGTATTTCTTGCCAGCAAACATTTCATGTTTGACTGTATCTGATGGTCTTGCAGCACCTCTGTCAGCCTATTTGAGAGGCATCAGTAAAAGGGACTGAGCACGATAATACGAAGTACAATAAACAAACGTTAACTTACTACGAAATGTATTAACATAATGCATTGTGTCAATATCAAATGGGACAATTACTCCACATTTCCGTTCATTTTTCTTTCCTCCATCTAGAAAGTTAATTCACTTGGACTAATTGGAGACACCAGCTATAAAACAATATTTATTTTGCTTTCACAAGCCAAAAATACAACCCTTTGCCAGTAAGGATTGACCACGATCCAACCAATTAAAAACACAACTCTAAAGGGGTGGTCAAAAAAAAAAAAAAGGTTTTTTTTATATATATAAAATAACCTACATGTGTTTCTCTGGTAGCATTTACAATAAATAATATCCCTGATCCGCTTATCAGTTTTAAACAGAGTTCCTGACAGATGCATAGCATTAATAATGCTGTTAACTTGCAAATTCACACAGCCTTGTTTGGACAAATTACAGTAGCAGGGGGTGCTACTCTGTGTGGTATAGGTTTCCGGAGAGACCATGAAAATTGCAACACAGCGCACAGCAATAAAGCCCCACTGTGGAAGTGCAACAGAACTCTGGGCAGGGATGTGAGGTGTGTTTTAAAAACACCTGGTAGTTTGTTATATGATGTGGTGGCTTGGCTACAGTTCTATATTCCGAGGTGATGTTCTACTGATGAAGAATACAAAAAAATGTAATATTGATTTATTGTGGAACACCTCTTTCCACAAAATTGATCAGAGGATAGTTCAGTAATAATATGCAAAAAGGACTTGCATTCAGAAGCTGTGAATAGCATCACTACAGTATGCAACTACAGCAGCCCATAAAGTCCACTCACATTATTTCAAATTACAGTGAGAGCACCCATTGGGCATATCATTTATCAACAGGTGTATATACATTACAGTACCTTGCGATAATATCTGCTGAGGCACCCAACAACTGTTTACCCCTGGCCAAATTTGGGAGTGTGATGTTCTAAGCCTTTTTCTGATAACATGCGGAAAGTAGAATTAGTCACATATTCTAGTTTATAAGGGAACTGGACATCCATGTATTTGCGATTTGAGATAATCTGGCTTGCAGAGTCAAAACCAAGTTTCAGTTCAAAAAAACATTTGAGTTGCAAATTCTGAGCAAAAATGTGATTTTTGTTTTTTAGTTATATAAACTAGTTTAGTTATATAAACTAGCAAAAAAAAAAAAACTCAGGTGTCATTTAACTGCGCCTACTGTACTGTACACAAGTTATCCCATGCTAGCCTGAGTTCAGTGTTGGCAACAGGAAACAAGAGCTAGAAGTCACTGCACTGGGATCAAGAGTGGTTTCAATTGTAGGGACTGGGAGTGCTAACAGGAGGAGGGAGAGAGGGTCCCTGAGGGAGCACACTGTAGCTCTGGCTGTCCTGCTTCAGCGGTTGCACTGGGTGTGTCTGTGTGCAGGTGGTACTGAGTAGGCAGGGCCACTCCTGTTGCTCTTTGTCAGAATGTAGAGCCTTCAGGGTTCTGAAATCCTCATGAGATAATAATCTCTGCCCTCATTCTCACTGTGGTGTGAACATAATTATAATAACCAAGTATGTGCTAATGAAGTGGTTCTTCCGCTCTCTGATATTAGACTTGAGCAACCCTTCCTCTGTGTGTTCCCTGGCAAGACAATATCACAGGGAAGAAAGCCTACGAGATTGTGGACTGTTTAGATATTTTTTTTTTCTTCAAATCCTTTTCCTTTAGTAACTTTTGAAACTGCTACAACAACCCTCCCATGTTTTGATTGCAATAACCTTTTTATAACTAGAGGGGAAAAAAAAACAAAAAACACAACCAAACACACACACTACAGTTCCGGTAACATTAAACAAATGCTAATCATTAGTTCTGATACAGTAGAACACTGGCACATCAGTATGTATCAGGAATCCTATTCTTGCATTGAGTAAGTTACCACTGTGGTTCATTATAGCTGCCATGTACTGCTGAACCATTGTAATATTACTGGTATGTCTGTAATCGGATGTTTTTGCTTGGTTCTTTGTAGTTAGAGACTGTAGTTTGTCAGTATGTGGCAGTAATAAGGAGAGGGCTCACAAACATGAAGCTCATGCATGGTAAGTGCTGTTTTTCCTTTTTATAGAAACCATTTACTCATTTCTTTTTGCCCCCCCCCCCCCCCCAAACATCCTAACAAGGAGTTGCTTTCTGTATTTTATTCTGTCCCTCAAAGCTAAGGAGTTCAGTCAACATACTGCTTGTTAGTAAATTCATTGGCAATTTCGACTAAAAGTCTCTCGATATATACAAATGCAATACTGTTACATTAAACTGCATATAGGGTTGAAGTACTGTATGGTTGAAGTACTCTCGGTTCTTTGCTACATGTGTTTCCTAAGCCTTGTGCCTCTGTCCTATTGTTAGTCATCACTGGTCTTTTAGTCTTGTAAAATAGGTAGCTGTGCAAGGGGTACTAAAAAGAAGCTTTGTAATAAAAATAGAGAAACATTTAGACTTTACCAGTGCATAAATGTTTTAAAAAATAAGGTTATGGAGGAACTAGCTACTGCATTACAAGATTGACTAAATGCAAGAATAAAAGGTGAAGAGCGGTACCTCCAGTGGTTATTCTTTGAAATATTGACCCTGCATTGCATTACATGGAAATGTGTGTACACACACACACACACACACAGAGAGGTTGTATTCAACTGGCAAGTTTAGACGCATACAGACTAACTGCAGGGTGAAACGTAAGCAAACATGTGCCACTTCATCTATGCCAAGAAGACAAAAGGGTGAGTAAGGTATGACATCACAGAACTGATGTCCCTGGGTATGACTTGACAGCTCACACATCATGCTATGCATTGACCATCACTCACATTACTAGTATGGGTATAATCAGTTCACAATAAAAAAAACTTTAAAAAGGGATGGATCTGAAAGTAGTCCAGTATAAAAAAAATTGGTCATAAAAATTGTCAAAGAGATATAAAGATATATTTCAGAGATACAACTTTGATATATTTATACATCCTGTAATTCTTTTTCATGTGGCCATACCCGAAGGGCAATCGTCAAATTGGAATGTGGCTCACTTCAAGTTGATGTCAGCTTGTTTGAATTAAAGAAGACAGATTTATAGGAACAACTTGCAGAAGTTAAATTCTTACGCTCTGCTCTTTAAAATAAATCCATCACTGGTGTTGGGAGATGGGTGAGGATTCGGTCATAACATTTTAACAAATCTTTGACGCATTTCTGACAGCCCTGTTATTTATGAGTACTGAATTATTGTAAGTGATGGTGCCCTGGGGCTGGCAGTGAGGAGGGCCAGGGATATTGGGTTGACTTGTAGCAGTCAGGGCAGATTTGGCTTTTCCTATCTTGCTCTATGAAAGATTGCGTTCCTTAAATATCTTGATTATTGTTAGGAACAAAATGTGTAAGGATAAGTTTCACACATACATACAATGTTTGCCTTTGAGGTCAGCCCCCTTTCGAATCTCTGGATATACAGAACTGCTTCATGAACGCAATGAACTTTAGACATCGGTACTGTAGATATGCAAATTGTAAGTGATGATCTAGCATTAAGTAAGTTGCCAAGGTTTTTTTTACTAGATTTCATTTTGCAATCTATCTTCCTTTCAGAATGATGGGTGAATTGCATTTTTCCCAACTGCTACCCCATGATCTAAGGAAAGCAATTCTCTGCAAATCTCAGATGTTTGTACTTGTTGTATAAACAGAACACTCTGTTAACATTCATGGTTTATCCACCATGTAAATTCCTATGTAGGTGGTGCAAGGCCTCACTGAAGCACGACATACTATACAAGGAAATAATAAAAGAAAAAGAAAGTGAAATATGCAATTCCAACGTGTGCATGATTCACTAACCAAGGCAGCACCTTGTGAAACGCAATATTCATCATCCTGGCTTGTCTCCATATCCGATAGCCGTAGGTCGCAGCAGTTTTGCAGAACCCAGCAATATATTTCATTTTATGCTGGTTGTCTACCCATAGCAAATATACTAAAATCAGTTCACAAAGCTTGCAGGCAGCTCTGCCTTTCAGGTTTTGTAAAATGTACAATACTATGGACAGTGGTTGTAAAGGGTTCTCTGTTGGATAACTGATGCAGACACACACAGGAGGCTATAGAAGAGAGGTACTGGGGTCAACCTACCTGCGGTGGCATTAGAGATGTACGTGTCTCGGCTTAATGGCCAATTTGCACTCACACTTCCATGTCTCGGTTTCGGTTCCTGGTCTTTCATCATAGCAGGTTTTCGTTTCGTGTCAATCCCAAATACAGCAATGAGTAATTTTACCTTCCAATAATACAATCTATGAAACTGTCCTTCATACAGAACATCCCAGAAATATACAACATCAAAAACTCTCCAATTAAAAGACCACATAGAAAAGTTAACCATGGTATTAAAAGTTAGCCACTAAGTCAGCCTTCCTGAGATGGGACAGATTGGGATCCTGCGAGAACCCTGAACAGCTGTAAGAGGATCATTACTTGACAGTGTAGGGACTAGAGAAGGGGATCAAAGCTTGCGGGTGTGGGGGGGCGATATAGATACAGAGTTATGCATAAGGGTAAGTCTACAAAAGTAAAGTTTTCAGGCAAGCCAGCAAACAGTGAACGAACACATGAAAATGCTTCTCTGAATCAATACGAGATCATTGACTTTAGCATTGGTCTTAACCCATGATTTATTTATTTTTTCTTCCTGTAGGTCAGAGTGGCCTGGGCAAGTCGACCCTGGTTAACACTCTTTTCAAATCCAAAGTGAGCCGGAAATCCTGCAATCCCTCCTTTGAGGAGGGCATCTCCAAGACAGTGAACCTACAGTCCATCAGTCACGGTGAGTCTTCAGCATGCTTAGACACACGGTACACCCATCATCAGCACTGCTATGCTGAATCATACAAAACACAAGAAAATTTGAATTAATTCCAGCAGTACTTCAACTGTTTCATAAACATCCGGCATCTTATCTATTTATCTGCTAGTGGTTTCTGAGCTGTCTTGTTCAAGATGTAGATTTAAAAGTTGGTTTTGAATGGTCGCTCCATCACCCCTACTGTCTGCACACAGGTACTCCATGTTTCCATAACCCCTGTTGGTCTCTGTTATTTCCATTTCAGTTTTGAGTCACAACCTTTAAGAACATAAAAGGCTGGGTGCCCTGCCCTCAGGTTAAATCTGTAGGTTCAGTAACCAGTAACAGTGACAATTTGGTTAAAATACCAATTCTGTGAGGAATAAAAACAATTATTGTATAATTGTTAAAACTAACAAAGTGACTTGGTTGCAGGAAAGAGCAGGTACATTCATACTGCTAGCAACAGCTCCATACTGCAACAACCCTGGTTTTCTGTTCCCACCATACACCACTCATTTCATTCAGAGCACCAGCAGTGTTGACAGAGAGAGCATGAACTGGACACAGTGCTGTTTAGAAGAGAAATTCTATTTCTACTGTCGAACGTTCCCAGGGTAGAAAAGTTGAAGGGGGGAAAAAAAAAGATAGATAATGTACGTGATATATGTATATTAAAACAAACAAACAAAAAAAAAAAAAACACTGGGAAAATAGTGTTTCTGGTAACACTGCAGGGTGTTCTGGAACACTAACTTTCTCTAGTTAGTCAACTAGACAGTATACATCAGCGGATTTGCAACTAGTTAGTATACAGAACAGATCTTGTATTTTTGTTGAACAAGGGATGTTCAACATGTACAGTATACGTTGTGTTGGGGAGCAGGCACGGGACAAGCAGTTCTGTCTCAACTATAAATGGATATTCACAACAGAAAAAAGGTTTAAAAAAAAAAAAAAAAAACATTAAACCTTCAGACTTAAAAAAAAAAAAATGGCACTCCAATACCCGGTCCTCTTATACACAAAATCACAGCTATCATCATGTTGTGTTCCAGCATGAAAACACAATGGCTGTGAAGATAGATCTAATCCAGCACAACCCCCCCCCCCCCTCCCCTCTGTGGGGAGCGTGAGCGTGTATTTTGACAGATTGTCCTGACGTGGCTTATCGTGTAGCTGACTGCCAAAGGGCAAATTAATCAAGATTATCTTATCAATGCTGTTGGCAGTGGTGCTAACTGGAAAAGACCCAATAAGAAATAAAAAAAGCACAGGCCCTCGACTCAGAGGTAATGTATAGACAGGGGTTATCTTGACAGAAGGCAGCCAATTGCACGTACCGTTTAAAAAAAATAATAATAATAATAACTGTTATAAAATTAGTTGCAAGGTTTTAACACACAGGCATTAATATAATTTAAATAATATATACATCTGCATGATTTGCAGGTTCCAAGACACCGTTCAGCATTTATCTGATTATAGATATTCCCTCAGGGGCAAAATAGCTGAAACTCTCCCAAGTATGCGCTCTACTGTATTACTTTAAATGGGGTTGCAGGTACACAGACAGGCAGAGGTGTGTAGCCCGCAGTCACCTTGACTGTCATGTAAACATGCTGGTGCAGTGAAAGGGCCAGGGAACTGCGTGCAGATAAGAGGGGGTTGACCTCTTATTGCGATTTTAAAAAGGCACCGCTATGGACAATTAGAAGGGAATGTCACAAAACACAACAGGCTTTAACTAGACGCTGTTTTAGAAATTAACTGGAAAAGCTTGTTTCCTTGAGAGGATCAGCAAAGGCACATACAGGGGGTTCTGTCAGCTAAGAGCGTTATTGTTCTTCAACACAGTTCTTTATGGAAACCTAGCCAGAAAAAAAAGGTAACAGTAACATACTCCAGCCTTCCTCTATTTTTATTAAAATGAACAGGAGTTGTTGAAACTTGACAGCAGTCCGCATAAGACTCCTTGTACCAATCAAATATTTCACCCCGTTTTTAACAGTAAACAGATAGCAGTGTGTAATTCACTCAGCAAGTTCTTTTTCAAACGCCACAGGCCCAGACATGTGCTTTTTCACGTTTCTACGGTAGCAAACATATCTTTAGAAGCAGGTAGAGAGGCCTAGCTCAAATACAGTAGCTGCCCATAGCTTTGAGACACTGCAGTTTGTGTGTCCTCAGTTAAAAAGACCCACTGAAAATCAACCAGCAGTATGATTTGAGTTCAGGATTAAAAAGGACCACACAGCTCTGGACCGCTTGCAGGCAGGCCCGCAGGCGCCCGGCCAGTCTACAAGGGTCACTGGTGCGTGGTGAGCCAAGAATACCCAGTCGACCTAAGCCCTCCCCACCACGGGCAGCACTTGGCCAATTGTGCGCCGCCCCCTGGGAACTCGGTGCAATAGCCTGAACCTTCAGGCTATAGGGCGCATCCTGTACTCCATGCTGAAGTGCCTTTACTGGATGTGCCACTCGGGAGCCCCGCCAGCGTGTTTTATAAGCCACTATGACATTATGAAAGTCAGATTAGAGTTAGAACAGAAGGGTGCCTATTCTGTTTGCTATGGATTTATGCAAGGAGATACCTAAAGGTGCCAGTGTGCATTATTGTAAATCCTAGCATTTCCCTAGACCAAATACAACAGGCCTTGTGAAAAGATGCAGCACCACTTGCCTTGGTTGTATACAGATTGCTGTAAGGTTTGTTTATTTTTAAACCACATTTAAGGTGTTATACCACATTGATGTGTATTACATTCTACACTCTGCAGTAAGTAGTTCAAAAACCAATATCGACCACAATTCATTATAATATTATAGTTTGCTTTTTAAACATTACCCATAGCAGTCACATTTTGGGGTCTGTAGTTTATAAGTAAAGGTGAGCATGGTTAGCCAAATCCAAAATGGTTTTTATAGTTTAAAAGTGACAGGATTGCCCACCAGCTTTTAGGATTCTAGTGCCAAAAATGCACCTGGTATTGATACCTTGGTATAGCTAAAGTATAATGCAACTGACAATGACACTGTAAAAAGTAAATAAACAATGCAGTTATTTTTCAAGATCACTAAATGAAGCACTTTAAACCAGTGTTGCTTTGCTGTCCTAATTTTCTGATCCTCATATTGTACAATCCCCCCTCCCCCCTCCTCCCCTTTGCTTCCGTCTTTGTCAGCCACAAGGATTAAATATAACCAGGCACACATCTGCTTTCACAATTTCTGACCTTTTTGGTTCTTGGTCGCACAGGGATAAACTACATTAACCCTTTTGTAGTCTACAGTATGCATTCTGGGATTAAATGGATCTGGTTAAATGGCTTAAAGTCACCGCCAAAAGAATATAGTTTGTATGTATGCATAAGTATATGCAGAGTCAGCAAGCTTGTTCAATAGAAATACTCCATACCGAGATCTCATGTATGTTCAGCACAGGGCACGGGTCTATAACAGTTTAGAGATTTATTTTGAAGCACATTTGCCCTTCCTGCTAGTGTGTGTCCATAACTCACAACCTTCCGATTTCTAAAGCCTGCAATGCAGTGTGCCATAAATAACTAGGGGAAGTCTGCCTGGCATTCCCTATTCCAAGATTCCCTATCTGGGCAGATACACCGTGTCAGTTTTTATGAGACAGGATTTATGTACCACAGTAAAAGAGTCCTCACTAGTGGCAGGGGAGAGATTTATTGTTGCAGGGTGCAAGATGATTGGAGCAAGGAGAGATTCATTTTGAATATGAATACAGTACAATATGCAGGAACGATTTACCTATTGAATTGGTGTAGTGCAGGTTCTGGGTAAATGTAAGAAGAAAACACTAGAAGGCCAATAGAGTCTTGTTTCTACAGAATGGTAAATAATGGAAGACAAGTAATCAACATATTGTGGGACAGTGCAGGTTTCCACGGAATGTGGTTTGTCATGCCAAGCTGGCTCATTCAGGATCTGTAACCACTCATAGAACAGTCAACGTGCCAAGCATGGACTCTATTGGTCTTTAACCCCGCCCCCTGCTTTTGTACAGCCTGTCTGATCTGCTGCAAGTGAAGCACGTGTTAAAAGTACAAGAACAGCAGTGACTTGGAGCAAGCTTAAGTCCTGGAAAACAACAAACAGCTGGCCTGCAGAGGGCTGAAGGCAAAATCGATCTATGTAGATGATTATATTTTTGTGCTGTTCAGACACTGGCAACAGCAGTTCTCTGTGTAACCCCAAGCCCGGCAGAGCCTAGCGCCATGCAGAGTGATGAATTTACAGGGTGCCTGAACAGTCTTGAATTGTATTCTTTCAACTCCTACACAGGGTAAAGGTTGGCAGCATAAAGTTGAAAGTCCATCAAAAGTACGGTTTAAAAAAGAAAAGAAATGAAAATGTACAACCAGAAAGAAATGTGTTACGTAGTCAAATACATTACTTCCAAATGTGGAAGTAACTAAGCATAAATCAAGTGTGAGGCTTCCTCTTTCAGCCAAGGAGTGAAGGGCCTTAACCTTCTGAGCACCATGCGAGTAGAAAAGTACAACTGAAAGGCAGAGTATGACGTTACGTAATAATGTGTTTAGAAGACTGTGAAGTTGAGTCGACCGTCCCCAGATAAAATGCATGCTTGAACATCAAAATAGATAAAAGACCAAATGGCTAAAGGTAGCTTTCTTAACATGGCTGCCCCCTAGTGGCCTTTTTAATAGCTCAAGGGTAGATTCAGCTTTATATGACCCTCATAGATCTACTTTGAACTGATCCAAGACACGTTCTTCCATTAAAACAGTACCAGGATGACCTGACCAGTACATACATTGTCTGTTCAGTGTGTAATATGACAGGTTTGCTTTGCATTTCAGTTATTGAAGAGAAAGGAGTCAAAATGAAGCTGACCGTGATCGACACACCAGGGTTCGGAGACCAGATAAACAATCTGAATTGGTAAGGCTTTTAACCTTGGTAACCGCATTGCTGCTGGTTAAAACCTCACACCGTGCAAGCTCAAGAGGAAATGACCGCAAAGGGGTTTCATGAAGTGGCAACTGTTAGATTTTAGTCGAGATGGACAGTCAAAATCTCAAAGGAAAAAGCTACATCCTGAATTTGGTGTGCTGTACAAGAAGAGACACAAACATTATGCTGTTAATCACTTGTTGTATGAAAAAAATAAATAAAATAAAGTCAGCAGGCACAGTCAAGTCCTTCATTCACAATGATTCTCCTACTGCATCTTGGGTACAAGGTACTCAACCTTGCATGCAGCGTTCTAGACCCTTATTGGTTGCTTTGAACTTATTGGCTTTCGAGTAAATCAAGTGGTAGTCTGGCAGTTGTTTAGATCTAAATGTACAGTAAACTGCATAGCTTGGTCATGCAAGAACTGGCAGGCAGCATAATCAAATCTGTCAGTGCCTAAGGAGAGGGAGAGGGAAAGAGAGAGACCTTTTCTTTTGAATTGCAGCTGGGAGCCAATTATGAAATACATCAACGAGCAGTACGAGAAATATCTGAAGGAGGAGATCAACATTAACAGGAAACGCAAAATCCCAGACACCAGAGTCCACTGCTGCGTCTACTTTGTACCCCCTACTGGCCATTGGTACGTATTAAACACTTAATAAAAAAAAAAAAAACGTTTCTACACACATACAGTAGTAGTCAGAGGGCAGATAGTATTGCAAATGGCAACAGGTTTGTCGTAGTAAAACAGTATGCAATCAAAACAATTACATACAGAAGTCTTACATACTGTAGTCAGCCCAGGCTTTAGTAAAAAGCGTTTGCATATTTAGTTTCATTTGATTAGCACAGGGCACTGCAGAGTATCCCTATACAAGTGATATGACACATGAGTGTCAACCATGCCCTGAAGGGAACACTCTTTAAAAGATAGTTACTCAGTCTATTAGACACTGGCAATCAATGTCAATTTGAGTACACAATACAAAATTGAGCTGGAGTGCAATATTGATCTTCTCACTTCTCTCATGTGCCAAGACTACTCAAACAAGACTCAAGGAAAAGACTGTGAAGCTTATCAATATGTGAAACCATTTCTCCCCACAAAATTTCAAAGCATATTAAAATTACTGGACGACATTGGGGTGAGAAGTCAAATTAAACTCCTGAACTTGACAGTCACAGGTACAGGTACATTTTAGGATGCCAGTCAGAAATAAAATAAAATCCTTCCCCTTTTCAGTACCATAGAGGAGGTCAAGCAGTCTCTAAACTAGGTAAAGCAAAAGATAGGACTTTAAGACAATTAATGATCCACGACTGGTAGAATTTCTTGTATGGGATTCTGGTATTTTTGAAGAGCTTTCACAGGTTGAATACACATGTACTCTGTTTTGTAACTGTGTGTCTGATGTTTCAAAGCATTGGAACTTTAAGCCTTGATATAATCAAACAGAAGGGCTAAACAAGCTCTCAGTCTAAGAAACAATTCCTGAGCAGAGGGATCTAGATAGAATTACAGATTTATGAACACATTCACTTTTGAGTCTGTAGTTCAAAAGGAGTTTTTTAGTCTTTAAAATTTCACGTGTGGTTGAGGCCATTGTTTTTGACATTTTCCGTGGTGAATTAATGTAGGATATGCAAAGCCCAGGGAACCTACAGTGGGAGTGTGTCCCAGCCCTTTCCGATTAGGATCGGTTCACCTCACAAGCCTTGAGCAGTCCCTGAGCCCTCTGATCCTGTGCTCCCTCTCTGCACACTTGCCTTCAGGAGTCACTGAAGGGAAACCGCTTAAAGCTGGATTTACCCTTAGAATTTTAAGGTCAAAGACCTTCTGTGAAACAAAACATTAACAAAAGGTGCCCATGCCACTGACAGGGAAATTTAAAAGATAAGTGAAGGTAGTCATTAATTTTATTATTTTTTTAAACTTAAGTAATGAGCAATAAGATACTCATAATAAGGCCAACCAAATTCCTGTATTACCCCCCCCCCCCCCCCCCCCCCAAATTGCTGGAACACAGTTAAATACAGTATCCTCCAACAAGTATTGGGAGTCAAGTACCTGTAAAAATATATCGAGTTCAGTTTGGGTGCATTAAGGTAGAGGGTTAAAGCCCCAGCAAAAACACAAATATCGGTTATACAACTGAACTGTAAGACTGCAAGGTAATTGTGCTGTAGCAGCTTTTGTAAGTTGCAGATGGTAAAACTGCACATTCTTTTTAGCAGTTATGGGTTCCAACCACTGGAAAAACCATAAGCAATTTGTTTTTAAACTCGTGTGTGAGATTTAGTACACTTACTCAGGCCTCCAGCTCCTCTGACCTGAGCTGTAATATTTCAAATCGATAAATGGTCGGAGCTGGAGGCGGACAGGACTATGGGGCAGGCAGCAGGTGCAGTTTGTCTGGAGATTAAAGAAAAGATACATAGAAATATTAAGAATGAGTTAACTACATGTATGGAGATGCAGAAAATACAACAACTATTTACATAGGTTTTGTAGAATAATGAGTGACACTAGAATGGTGGATTATATATGGATTAGGCAATACACAAAATGCATTTTCATATGCTCCTATAGATTATATAATCCTGCACACAAATGCACTACGGAAGTCACTCCCAAAGGATAAAAGACCTTACCCTTTAATTACATCTTTACTTGCCTGTTGCTGCTTCTTGTTGTACAGCGATTAACAAACGTTTTTGTGCACTAGTTTACGCCCCCTGGACCTGGAATTTATGAAGCGATTGGGTAAAGTAGTGAGTGTCGTCCCAGTGATTGCCAAATCTGACACCCTTACCCTGGATGAGAGACAGCGGTTCAAAGAGCGGGTATGTAGCACAGACAAGGATATACATACAAAAAGTATTGTATTGCCACTTCTTACTGTGCCTAGAGGTCTTCAAATACCAATTAGGACAAGGCAGCCTTGGCCCTTCTAGTCCAGGTTTTTGTTCCAACCTGTGTCCTTAATTATTAAATTGAACCAATTAAACCTCAGACCAGCACCTCAAGTACCTAATCATTAAATTATAACCATTAAAAACTTGCAATAGAATGGCCTTCTAGGACCAGAGTTGCCTAGGTATTAACTTGACTGGGCTTTGATCTCTATTGAGACGCCTGCAGTCACAAGACCTTGTATCCTTCTCGTCATGTAGTCAGGGGGGAGATCCGATGGACACACAGATGAGCCCTAAGGGGGGGGGTTTGGTCATTCCTGCTACTCCATGCCTTGGGAAAGACCCCACTGTGACCTCTTCCTCACAGGAATAATCCTTCCCATTAAAGCTGCCTTCCAGCCACCACAATTTCCAAATTCCACATGTTAAATAACCTAGAAATTGATCATCAAGGGGAAAAGTTTTTGTGAAAGGAGTCCATGTGATCCTCCTTGAATTAACAGTCAAAGCACCCCTTAAACTCTCACGAGAAGTGATTATCATTATAATTTACAATTGCTGGCTCCTTTGTGAGTTACTCAGCTGGGCTCAGAAGTAAAACACACAACCCTACATGCCCTTCCTTAAGTGGGATCTAATTTTGCTACAACACTGTTTTGTGGGCCTCCCCTATGTGTTGGCACATTTTCAAGAAAGCTTTTATGTGCCCCCTGCCAGAAGAAAAAGAACAAATTACACCAACAAATAAAAAAAAGAAAAACACAAGCAGCTAGAACAGAAATGTTGGTCCTGGATAGACCTTAACACACCATGTGTGCATCCTTTTCCTATTTCTGTTGAAAGTAGTGATTAAGCTAGCCAAAACAGATGTGTTTTTTTTTTTTTAATTTTGAAAAGACTACTCCGCAAAATGTGTTCTACTCATTAAAACAGCTGTAACAGCAACAGCACAAATTCCAAACAAATCACTCACACATACAAAGTTTATTTATATACACACACACACACATGTGGCTAGTGAAGATATTGGTAAATCAGGGCTTTTGAGACTTTGGCTTTCTTTCCTCATGAACTAAATGACTTCCCTTTCCCTCCCCTCGCAGATTCGACAGGACCTATGGACCAATGGAATCAAAGTGTACCCACAGAAAGAGTACGATGAGGATGCAGAAGACAGAATATTGAACGACAAAATCTGGGTAAGCATTTACAAAATGTGTGTGAAGAGGTTTGGTCTGTTGGACACCACCGCAAAGAGTAGATAAAGAAATAGTAGCAGAAACCTAATCAATTCTGTTGAGCGTTTCTTTTCAAATGTCTTCAATGCTGAAAACGAGTTTGAGTTTATTTATCAGTGTTCTTTTTTGGTTAGCACTATTGTGTTTAATAGTTATGGATGAAAGAGATTCCACTGTATATTCAAAAGCATAAATCGTGACATTAGCAACAGAGAAGTCGCCATAAATCACAAAACAGCAATAGCCGCTTAAGCTCTACGTCAAAAATCTTGATTATGGAAAATAGAAATAATGAATTTCTGAATGCAAGGCATGTGGTAATAAAGGCATAAATCTAACTGGACTGCTGGTTTTTCCTCCCCAGGAAAAGATCCCCTTTGCAGTGGTGGGCACAGACAAAGAGCACCAAGTGAATGGAAAAAACGTCCTGGGCAGAAAAACCAACTGGGGAGTGATTGAAGGTAAGAGTTACAGAACTAGTGTCAAACTCCAGCCTGCAGCTTCACTGAACCTGAAATAGGTTCTCCAGACCCCACTACATCACTCTTCACTGCCAAGTATACTTGTATGCATTAAATGAAAGGGGGTGCACTTTAACCACAGTCCCTGGATTGTCCACTCTAAAACTCAGCACTTGCTGGTTATCCCATCACATCTTAAGAAATGCAGGATTGTGTTTATTTTGGCAAGGGACAAATGTAGTTCAGTGTGTAACCACCTACCGCAGAGGGAGGGAGGATTCAGGACTCAATACTGTTACTGGATCATGTGCAACCACACCGAGCATGCAAAACAAGAGACAAATACAGCAGAGGAATTTAAGCTTGCACCGAAGCTGGAAAGCAAACCAAAAGGTGTAATAAATACAATGAGAGTGTCTCTGTAAAATGGATTTGGAATTAGCCGTATTAATCGTGGATACACACACACACACACACACACACACACACACACACAGCAGTTGCTGGTTAGTTTGTCACACTTCAGCAGCTGCTACACGGGCTCAGAGGTGTTTCAGCGTACAGTAGAGGGCTTTTATTTGTTCCATCTTGCATTGGGCTTTTTCTTTTCCCCTGTCGAGGTGTGGACATAACCCAGTGTGCCAGTAAATCTCTGCACTTGGCGCCCTTTCCGAAAGGCGATGAGAAACAAGTTGCTGATGAATGGTTCGGGGTCGCTTGTAGGGTTAAATCCAAACCAACCACAGTCAATCAGCTCTTTCAAGGCAAGAGTTTGAGGCTCCCTGGCGCTGCCGTCCCTTTAGTGTTGCGCAGCGGATATAAACATCATAGCTCTGCAGGTTAATGGGATACAGTTGTTCGGGGGCGTCTGGCAGCTGAGATCCAAAGAAATGAAGGATTAAACCCGAAGTCTGTCCCCTTGTGATGTTAGCAGAGCGATTCATCTCCTGCTCTTCCAGCTGGATCCAGATTCAGGCCAGGCTGCAGCGATAGAGTAATACATCTATTTTGCTACGCACACACACACGTCAATCGCCACTATCAATGATACATTTCCATTAATGTGTGAAATTACTTAACAGGGTCATTATACTGTATTGAATTGCCAACTCCAAAAGCAAACTGTGTCTCCGTGCAAAGTTTTAATGTAAAACTGATGTAAAATATTGCCGATTTTACTGACGCTCCAAGATACCATCTGGAGTCTTACGGTGGCGGAACCGTCGACCCCTGTGCACCCAGGCTGTGGTGTGCACTGCAGAAGTAGCATTAATTTTAAATCTGGACAAAAGACATGCTTTTAATTCAAGGCATTATTTCTGTAGTAGTTTGAGTTGCACATGAAACACTACAGAAGAGCTTGTTAAAGAAGGGATGCCACCGGGTCCCACTTTGGTGTTCTGAACAGCAGGATCAGGAGGAGAACAGGCAAGCTTTCACACAGGATTATTCTAAAGAGCAAACTGTAGTTAGTGTGGCAGGTGTGAAGAACTAATTCAAAGATGTACAGGTTTGCATGCAGTCTTCAGGGTTATGGGTCTGATTGCTGGGGAAATTCTGTCGGATTGACACTCGGTCCTGCAGGGTGGCAAAGTTAGACTGATCAAGGGTTGAAGAAGTGACCATAAAGGTGACAAACTTCTAAAAACTAGGCCCATGTGTAGAAGCCAAAGGATACATTCAGAATCCACATAGTCTCTAGAGACTCCACATTCTAAAAGGCACGATACTGCCAACCACTGAGCTACTTCAAAAACTTTACAATATTGGGGTTCATCACTTGAACTGGAGAGCTACTCACCCATAACTTACCACCAGGTCTGCTGCCCAATCGCTCAACCTTACACACTGCAGCCCAGCACCCTAAACACTGAGCTGCTGCAACCCACAGATATTCTGCCTTATTGATACAGCACTCAGCTACAGTACAGATTACCCTTCTGTGGGGAAAGTAAGCAAGAAGCTAAAACGTATTGAAAGAGTTAGACAGAGATGGGTCGTATTGGTGAGCTGGTAACAAGAATGCAGTATCTGAAACTCACTGTAGTAATTTGGTATACAGTAGTCTTGAACAGCATTGTGAAATATTGCCTGCTAATGGTTTTGTATATTAAAACCCAAGATCTGTTTCCATTGAAGATTGGGATTTTCAAGAAAACTAAATTGGCATGACAAGTTTTGCATTATATCGTCAGTCTGCACATTAAGGGCTGTAAACAAACATCAAACGGGGCTGGTAATCTAAACCAAGGGTCTGGGGAATTCAAAAGCCAGAAAAAAGTATTCTGAACAAGCTGGTAATTTCAGATTTTATGTTACCCATAACAGAAAGTCCATTCCCAGCACTTGATGTGGGCTTGCTGTAGAAATGTCCTGCCAACAGACTGGGAAACAAAGCAGCACTAGACTAAAAAACAAAGTTTTGCTTTTATCCCTCTTGGATAAAGTTTAAAAGACGCTGGCTGAGTGGACACACTGTCAAAAGTGATTAATAAGGAGGCTCCCTGTGAACGCTTTGTGGTACAATAATACATGGTTATTAATTCTTGCTATTGTTCAGTGTAGTAATTCATTGTCTCAACATTATGCTTCTTTTGCAGTTGAAAATGTTGCACACTGCGAGTTTGCCAACCTGAGAGATCTGCTCATCAGGTAAGGAACTTTTTATTCATTTCATAAAATCGATCTTACTTTAAGAATGGAAATAAGCATTGCATAGCAGCTTGAGCTTCTACTGTGATCCGAATTACACACCTGACCAAGACAAGGGTATCCTTGGATTGGAAAAGGAAAAGCAATCTTGTTAATGTATAAAAGTAGGTGTAAGTAGGATAAACAGTTGCCACTAGGCGGTGCTATAGGGAAACGTTACACAATAAACAGGTTGCAGAATGTTACAAAATACTCTCTTGGGGGAATTAAGCAATCTACTACAGAGAACAACTTAATAATAAATATATGAATTCAACATTCAGAACAGTCAGTCAAAGCTTTATTCAAACAACAAGACACTGATAAAGCGATCTCAGCAAAGCTGTTGTGTAGTCAAGTGTAAATTTTACAAAGGGGTAAAATAAGTAAACAAGCATAGTGGCTGTGAAGGTAGTAGGCAGAAAGCAAGTGGCTGTAATTATGTCCTAGTCAATAGGGTATTGATGCTTTGACCTCATCTGCTGCCTTAAATGTCAAAAGCTGCACATCCCTTTCTTTGCTAGGTATTAATAACAATCTTCCACATTTCTGAGTTATATGAGACTCCAGCAACGAGATCAACCTAAACCTGAGTACCCAGGGCTGGCACACTAGAACGGGTGGGAAACTCTTTGGATAATCAATTTCTCTTCACCTCAGGTCCCACCTGCAGGATCTGAAAGATGTCACACACAACATCCATTACGAGACCTACCGGGTTCGGAGATTAAACGAAAGCAACTTGAATGGCATTGGACTTTCAGCATCGCCTCTGGCCTCCATGAATGGCACGGCGGTGAGAAAGGAGTCAGAGAGCAACCTTTAAGAGGAAGGAGGGAAACCAAAACAAAGTCATCAGATAGTGGTTTTGGCTGTCCTACCCCCATTTCTTTATCCCCTCCTCCTGCAGTGTACTACAATAAAAACAGAACCTAGTGTTACCAAGAAATGGTACTGTATTGGACAAAGCAGTTTATTTTATTTTTCTCCAGTTTGGGGTGATGAAGTGGCATGTTGCCATGGATACAGAAAGTGGGCCTGGTTGATGTTGGGTAATTTTACAGCTGTCCATGGCAAAATAAAAATAAAAAAAATGGGCAAATACAAATAGCCCCCCCAACTAGAGCTTTGAGCTGCCTTAAGCCTTATATTTGAGCTCATCTGTACTTTGTAAATGCCAATCTCCCAGTCAGTCAATCGAATCTTCAATGGGGATCTTGTGTAATCATTTGGAAGTGCTTGAAGGCAGACTTGGACATAGAACCCCCTAATGAAGCCACAGGCACAGTTAATAGTTCTCAGCAAGGACATGCACTGATCAAGTGTGTTCATAGCCCACGTTAGACACTTTGAATTTTTGCCCTTAATTTGATCGTTTTTTTGCCTCATTAAGATATTTGAAAGGTGTTAGTATTGCCAAACAGCATGCCGATTTCACGTTAAAATTGTCAAAAGAAGCCCGTTGGCCATGAAGCTAAATGCAAAATTCTCCAATTGCTATAAAAAATTTAAAAAAAAAAAAAAGAGACTAAAATTACCGATTTAACAAGCCCTGCTTACAAAATCACCTATTATGATTCTCCTTGTATATCATGTTTGTTTGGCAGTAATGATATCCATTAAAATATTCAAGTTATATTTGTACTTTGAGAAGGGGGCTCAAAAGAGATTTACAGACCTGTATGAATATGCAGTAACTTTATAATGCATAGCTCCTGAACAGCAGTGCCATCTAGCGCCCCTCAATGTAACCGAAACTCTTCCGCAGAAGACCAATTTATTCCAATGCCTCACTGACAGTATTGCATGGCAAGTGTACTGCCTTTCTAAATGCTGTTAAGTCAAAAACTTCTGCTTGACCCCCCTTTACAAAATGTTTGTTTTCTCTTCTGGAATCAATGAATCCCTTTAACCGAGAACAGGACTCCATTTTAATTTTAAGGCTCAAGTTTAATCTCCAGTGCAGTTCCGTTGCATTTCGTTAACAGACTTGCACTGGAGATTAAATTAGAGTCGCTCTTGTGCATATTGATTTCTTTAATGATTCTGAATGTTTTGTACTGTAGTAACAGTGTTTTTTTTGTTTAATATGACAGTTCATGTGTGATTTAAACACACCATACTCTGTATATACTCTTAGCTCAACTGCTTGTTCTCTGCACAGCAATGCAACCCACCAGTTGCCTTTTTAAAAAGCAGGTTGCCTCGGTTACCTGAACAGGGCTTGCTCCACACACACAAGTAAGCTTGAGGCTAATACTGGTGAAGTTCCAGTGTTTTAAAGCCAGTACTTAAGAATGAAGGTATTACAGTAAACTGCAACAGTAATAACACAGATCCTGATATTAAATGTACAGTGACGCTAATGCAGCATAAACAAAATGTTTAAATCCCATTGCATTGTGTTTGAACCATTTTAGGTTTTGCAAAGACCCAAGCCATGGCTAAGCTTTCTTGAGCTACTACCAAAACTAAAAGCTGGAGTGGTTCAAACTGCCATAGTGTTTATAATCCACCCTTGTTTTGGAAATGTCAGCCTTCCTTTTCTTGTGAAAGATGCCTTCAATAGTCTCCACATTCAGGGATCCAACCGCTAGCACTGTGAGAATGCATAGGATTTTCTAAGTCAGTATTATCACACCAGAGCAGTATACTGGCACTCTTTCTAAGTCCACTGTACCACCAGGACTGTATCACATCCCAGTTACATATAGAAAACCAATTTGTGGTGCAATACCAAACAGTAATACTAGTGACAATGTTACTAAAACTATTGAAAAGCTATTAAAAATTACTATAATTATTACAGGTACTTTTCATGGATAAAAATGGGGGGGGGAGGACCATTTTTCAGGCATTTGAATAAACCAAACTTTTTAAAGCTTTTAGTAAACTCCCAGCTATGCTGAAGAATAGTTACTGGTACTGGTATGTAACATTTCAATAGCATTAATGCAGTTGTTATGGCCTCCACAAAGTGACATATTTTGATTTTCTTATATCATCTTGTGGCAAAATTATTAAAAGCAAAACAAGAAATCGTGGATTAACAGGCAAGAATAATAAAGCACACCCAAAATAAGTAAACAAATTATTTTCAAATCAGTCACTAAATTCATGGTGCTTTTGGTTACTAAGGGTAAGGGGGTTGCCAGTTTTACTGTCACTGTTATACTCATTTATATCCCAGCCTCTTATTCTGCTGTCCTGCAATGAAATGGGCTGCAAAGTTTTAATGTAAATGTTTATGGATTTTATTAAAAGTCACAGAGATGAGCTAGTTGAAGTTTTGTTTGTTTATTATTGTGTGATTTGTTCAACCAAAACTGCAAGAGAAGGATCTTTGCTAAAGAAAAAAAAAAAATCTTCAATTGATCTATGGGTATAATACATCTGATCTGTAAATAGGGTTGATTTACAAAACGGACAACTAATAACAAAAAAAACAGTAAGCTTTGAAATATTTGAAGCATAGTATATGTGACATAGTATATACTTAATTTGGGAAATGCCCACAGAACGTCCTTTGTAAAACTCAGATTTTTTTTTAGAAATTTTAATATCAAAACTAATTACAACAATAACAGGGTAAATTATTATTAACAGTACATACATTCATGTGTTACACATCAAAAACCAAGAATACCGCATCCACCTTCCCTGGTCCCCCATCACCCCCTAAAGCAACTCCTGAATCAAATTAAAAAATGCTATAAAATAATCCACAACATGCATTGATGGGAACTAATGGGAACCCCAGGGCATATTTTATACTCCCATACGAGGAAAGTTACAGCAGTATTATTAATTACAATCTTATTAATGGCACTGCTCCAGGTTAAATATTCATTTAATGTCCACAAGGAAGCAAGATGCACTCAAATGGAGCATTTTATAAAAACATTTATGCTTGTTTTCTAGATTGCTAAACATAATTTACTATGGAGCTCTCCATTAACATAGGCACATGAACGGGGAAGTAATACTTGTGAGATTAGGACACCTTACGTTTGAAGAATTTCTATTGTAAAAATATCTAGCTTTGGCCACCAGATGGCACTGTAGCGCTGTTAAATCCAACAATGCCCAAAACACTAATAATAATAACAATAAATAAAGTTAAAAAGAAATGGACATTAGTGATGCTTTTTATACAGGATTTGAAATCCCAGTGAAGCAGAGAGATTACACTATATATAATTGTGTCATTATTATTTAACGACTTGCAATAAATATATAATCTTCTGTGTTAAAGATTCCTTCTCAACTAAATGTGTTTTGGTCATTTCGGTTTCTGTTGAATGGCGGTTTTTGACCAATAAAGCAACATTTAAGCATTTTTTGTGGGGTACGTTTTTGGCAGGTATTCAGTTTGAGGTCAGATTATGTGTGCATCTACCGTTTCACACAGGCATGCTCTACCCGGGTCGGAACCTACCTGGGTCAGGACCCGGTATCATGCGGGTCGGCTACGCGATTTCACACTGCTTTTGATAAAGCAGAACAGATGCAAGTAAACAATACGCGTATCAATGCCCCGGAAGCAGCATGTTACAGACACTTCCTTCCAAGCTTCTCTGGACTGAACCGTCGGCCCAAATGTTGATTAGAGCAAATGTTTCTTCATCCCTGCTGCAATCTGGCTCATGGTGTGTCTCAAGCAACAAAAATATGGCTAAACAGAATAAACAAAAACGTTCCTTGGGGAAGTAAAACTTTCACACAGGCATGGCGGTCTATTATTTCGTCAGCCGTCATGCATTTTGTCTCGCTGAACCCGGGTCAAAGCGTGTCAACCCACATCCTGAAGTGGGTCGCTGGTTAACCCAGGTACAACCCAGGTACGTGGTTTCACATTACGCAGGATTGTGACCCGGATAGCCAGACCTGGGTAGGAGTGCCAGTGTGTTTCTGTTCTATTGAGAGAACTGATTGAGAAGGGGGAAATAATATGCATTATATCACCAAAATAAATTCTGTCTTCAAGATAAACATGCTTTGGTTGTTTATTATGTCAAGGCTTTAATCACTATGGACTGGTAACTTAATGAGATATCACTTGGGAGCAGCGCTTTGCATTTTAGTCTGATCCCTTTATTTGAGTTGTGTTTAGAAACATCATGTTATTAGTTAAGATGCAGCCTATGATTTGACAGTTTATTATTAGTGTTATTATTAGTCTTAGTCGTAAAAATTGTAATAATAATCAGTAATAAGTAATGCTGCTCATCCATCTAATGACAGAAGAGTAAATTTAGCAGTTTGGGTTACATTGGGTTAACACAAACTTCTATACTTAATCAAATGTAGTGTGCTAACCTTAAGAATATTATTATTATTATTATTATTATTATTATTATTATTCGACTATAGGAACAAATACGCACAGAACGCCAGCAAAAGCATGCCCAGCCACTCAAATACAAAGTAAACAATATATGCATATATGTTGTTTTTTTTGTGTGTGTGTGTGTCTGCCAACAAACGTTGAACAATGGTTAAAGAACATTCATTTATAGTTACATTCCAGTACACCGCAACGTTTCAAACAAATACCGGTAGAAAATATTGTTTTGTTAGAAATAGCAGACTTCCTCGTAGGCCTACTTACAATTTCTTCTTTGACTGGAATAAAGAATACTACTAAATAACGATGTTTTGTTTGCTTACCTTTTATGCTGTTCTTTAATAGAGAGAAAGGCCGCCTCGTACATCTAGAACTGTGAACTGTTATTTCATAAGGAGTTTGTCCTGCGCTGTCAGATTCTGACTGCTTTCCTTGTAAAGTGTGCTAGATTGGGTAGACATACTTCTAATCCAGTTGTTGAGGGTGTAATAATCACCCTGTGAACAGGTTACCTCCTAACTAGTCTTCACGTGCAAGCCATGCGGCCAATTAGCAAGTCTGGAACTTTAATGGTTTGCAAAGTATATGCCGAAGTAATTAATTAAAACATAGAAAGAAACAACTTTAGGCCTACATTATTTTTAATTAACACCCTCAGCCGAAGCACGAATTTTCATTTCGGTATCCATAATGGCTCTATTGTTTCCCTTCCACCCAAAGGAATGACGCAATTCACACGTGAGGTAATATTACATTTTACATACATTTCAGAATGAAATTGAGTGTTTCAGAAGACGTAAAAGTAGATGCGTTCTGCAGTTATTGTGCCGTATCTTGTAAATGTTAATTAATTAGTTTGCATCCGTATGTTTAAGTGCGTTAAATAAAGCTGCAATGCACATGCTGTGCTTCATTTACAAAATAAATTAACATAACAGTAAACACGCCACAAAACTCCCAAAAAACAACAAATGGTAACAACAAAATAACAGATAAAAGAATCTACTTTGTTTGATTCATGAAAACCAACGCGCTGTTGCACTTTAATAGGGATTGAGTTTGATGTAAAAACAATCCAGTAATGTTTTATTCTTTTTTAAATGTTAGCGGGGAACAAAAAAAACCTTAATACAATACTTATTACGGCAGCTATGAACATTCTTTTAAACGCTACATAATTAGAATCTGGTTTTGCAGACGTGTATTTTTTTTTCTCTGCGCGCTTCCAAATATTCTGAGAAATGCGACCAGGTGATTAACGGGAAGTTCGGAAAATAGCCAAGTGGGCGGCATTAATATATTAGTAGTAACCGGGGATCGAAACCTGTTCTTCCTAGAACAAGAAGCTTGTAGGGCATCCAGACGCATCTTTACATTATTCAACACAGCCAAGAACGGGTTTCCACAAAGGATTCAAACCCAACTATAACCTAGGCCATTATGACCTGCTTTTAAAATATTTCTAATGCCTATTCTGAACTCCAGTCCATTCTTGGCAACTAAATAGCCAGCTGATACAAATAAGGAAACATTTTTGTTGTTGCTATTTTGTGTTTTATTTAAAAAAAAAAAAAAAAAAAAGTTTAATATATGAAACAACTGATTTTTGAATCGCTATCACAAGGAAAAGCTGCACGCTGTGCAAACTGAGAGCACCTCAACCCACTGAAACATATTCGCACATAATTGAACAAATACCTTGAAAAGGATTTGATCTGCAACTCTGATTGCATCTTGGGATGGGTAAGACAGCAGATCTGTCAGTCTTTCATAGGGGCTGACGGTAGTTGCTCCATTGGCAGGTGCTTCTGTATCTATGATATCTATGTGCATAGAGGATAGATGTATCACAGGAACAGTATCAAAGTGATATTCTATGTCATGGCCAACCAGCAACAATCCGAGGCAGTAATCCTGACGTATAAACCCAGAAAAATAAAAACTTCTTGCAGGCTCGTGTTGGCCTGGCTTCTGATGTTGACATGTCCCCTGTAGTGGGAGTGGCGATTTAAAAGTGTTTGATATAAATTGTGGACCATCTGATTGCAGTTAAATAAATGCAGCAAATATGACTAACAGAACTGTGGAACCTCAACAGTTTTATATATAACCCTTTATTTTTATTGTGAACCCATAGCTCAGAATCCCCAGTTCTTTGTTATTTATGAATGGTTCTTTATAAAGCAGAAACCAAAACATGCCTAACAGAGAAAGCTGTGGTTATGGTTTATACCCTGGGAACACTCTTTCACAGTGAAAGTGAAGTATGACAGTGACTGTTGGCAGACTTGCCTTGTCATTCAGACCAAGTCAATTCAGCAACACTTTACAGTAAGTGCCTCTTCATGATGCTGGGAAAGTCTCTGTATTTTCCCTTATCCTGTCATCAGGTGGTTGAGTGGTGCTGTAAGTACAAAAAATTATTAACTGCAAAATTAGGCCATGGGTTTATTAAGAGCTCAGAGACTCAAGTCCCTGTTCCAAATGATCTCTTGAACAAACCAGAGGCCTGCCCTGACTGCCTTACAGTGCGTTACCCCTGAGGGACTGGTATTAAGGGGCCTCCCTTGATACACAGTGGACACTATCTCTAGAACACTTGTAAAGGAGGCACTGTATCTATGATGAGTCCATGCTATAATGGATGAAAAGAGCCATGGGGTAACAAATGGTCAGCCTTATTGGAAGAGGGGTCTGGTCTGGGTGGTCTCTGGTTTGATCCCATTTAATACCACATCAAGGGGTAATTATCCAGGCTTCATAATTTTATTACCTCTCATTTGCATTACCCATTGGGGAAACACAAACTGGAGGGCAGTCATGCTTTGGAACTCCCTTCCAATCACTGGGGCTCCAATGAATCATGTGACTTCCACCATATTGAGCAAACAGTTTTGGCAGATATTACTGTGTTCATGGGAAGAACACAACTCTTAACAGTATAAAACTCAAACTATTCAGAGCAATAATTTTATCTGTTCCTTCCTAACATTTTTCTTACTAGTTTTTTACAGTTATTATTTGAATCCTCTCCAAAAATTAGCCATGCCATCAATGCATCAGCTTTCTGTCCTTTTGAATTAAATACTGAAAACTAAAATGAGGAAAACACAGAGAAGGTAAAGAAACAAGACAATTGCTTTTTTTTTTTGTACAACTTTTACTAAAACGGTGCAGACTGCAACCAAACCATTTCAAAACGACAACGCTTGTTTGACAAGGCACTGCAGCCAGGAGATAAAATAAAATAAAAATAAGATTAAACAAATGTCACAACGCCATTATTTACAGGAGGAATTAAAACAAGGAATTCAAAACTCATGACTTTTGTCCCATCTAAATAAAAAAATAATAAATAAATAATAATAATAATAATAATACACCAGCATGAGGTTTCATGACCTACCTTTGTTCCTAAGCTGTTCAAAAAACTGTTGTTTTATAGAGGCATTAGTACCAGGTACAGCTCTGTTCCAAAACCAGCAACGTATGCTGGTGTGTACCATAAAACATTTCCCCAGTAAAGAAGTTTGAATAGCACATTACATCTACCTTATTTTGGGCATGGTTTCATCAGCCTTTCTTAGCCACTGTTTCTTTGTCATGTGTCTCACTCACTGTGAACCCACAGAGTTAGCTGTTGGGTAGCAGTTATTACTTTAAATAAAAAAAATAAAAAAAAATGTGAATACTTATCATTGCAAGAAACAGGGTCGCCCTTGACCATGTGTCCCCAGGTTCACTGGGATGCAGGACTACAAGTACCAGAATGCATTGCTGAAGGAGTTAATAAAACTGCCCGGTGAGCCAGGAGCCATATGGTTACTAAGCAAAAACGGCTCAAGATTTCAGCCATCTAACCTTTTTAGTGTAGTATTTGCAAGCAGGTTGCTAATAAGTTGTAGTATTAACTTAGTTACGTTACTTTTTCATCCAACTTTAGGCAAAATACATTATAAAAACACACACACAATACTTTGACAAGTTTTAGGGGATGTAATGGTAATGTGATGATGGTTTGTGCATTTATCTCCCTTACCAAAAGGTACTAAAGGTATTGCTACATTACTACAGCTGTTCCTCTGCTGTATCATAACTAGTAGCAGTATCCCAGCAATTTAGGTGGTACCTAATGACTGTAGGACACAGGTCGCTAATATAATTGGGTACTACAATGTTCTCATTTATCTGAAAACATACACTAGGACTATCCTTAAAACCTGCAAGTGTGTGCAGTTATCTCCAGTCGTTTGTTTTTTTATTTGGTACTTTTTTTTTTAAAAGTTGCCACAAGGATAGTGGGGTCAAATTAAAACTGTATCATTGTGTTAGTGGCAGCAGTACTTAGATAGTACTTTGGGTAAGGGATGCTGCCCTATTTTGCAGGTTACCCCACACCTGATAAAAACACATACTTATCGCACCTGTTTCATGATTCAGAAAAGCGGTGCGCTGTTATAAACTACAATGCAGTTTTCCAATGCAAACCACACACCAATTTAATACACTATACTCTAACAAACCAATATAATGGTTCTGAGTGTATATGCCAAAAATATTTCACACACACGAAGAAAGTGCAGTTCCAAGTGGGTTATGGCTTTCGTCATGCAGGAAATAATTTTTTGCATTAGCTGCTAATAAAGGTGTTTTTCATTACAGTCGATCAACTTGTTTTAAATTGGCAGAAACCATAAACTACACAGGAACAAGGGTTATTTTCACCCAGTACGCATGCCCCTATTAATATCATTATCATTTTTACAATTTTGATATAGATATATTTATATACTTTATCTTTATGTAATAAATATTTAACAAACATAAAAAGTTATGCAACTGTTTTTTTTTTGTTTTTTTTCAGTTGATCAGCCACAGCAAAACCATTTTATTATTAAAAACACACTGTAAAGAAAAGTAACAATGGATCTGCGTAACACATACAGACCGCAGAACAACAGTAACTGCTTTAGTGATTCCTATTAATAATGTTTAGGGCTGCAATGGCTGATGAGTGGCCGTATGGATAAGGATGAAAAGAACAAAAGCTTCAAATCAATTCTCCCACTTTCCCACTACCTCTCTTGTTGGATAGTCATAGGGCATTTTATTCAGAATACTACAGTAGCATGCTCATAGTAACTTGAATTAAGTCCCTGTATTTGCTATCGTATGAATCTTCATAGAATTAAGACTACAGTACATAGTTACATTATTTTCGTTTTTGTAAAAGTAAAACGCCATTCTAGAGGAGTAGAATAGTAAAAAGGACAAATTACAGAACACTGTAAACAGACAATGTCATTCATGTATTAAAAAAGTTCATATTACTTTGGAGCTGAAGAACTTTCATTTGGTACCATTGTTTGTGTCCAGATTTCCACAAGTTCCACTCATTGCTTGAAGAAGGTTTTAAATATGGCCTAGTATTGGCTCTGTGTCAATATCACATGGAAAAGTCACAGTGTGAAATCTGGGCTGTGTTTATTATTATTATTATTATTATTATTATTATTATTATTATTATTATTATTAATAATGACCTAGTTTATACATGGTCATCAATCAACAAATAAATACATAAATAAATTAATATTTACAAGACACGTATAAATAAATAAACATACAAATAAATTACTTTAGAGTTTCAGGATATTCCCTTTTATCGTGGTTAAGAATGGCAAGGTAGTGGGCTGCAATGGCTCAGTGCTAAACTTTTGCGTATCTGCCCTGCCCATTACAGAACAGCTAGTTTTATATATAAAGCCATATTGGGCAGGAGCCAAAACATGACAGGTTTTACCTCAGGCACAATGTTACATACAACTATAGCACTGCTTTCTGGAAGCCAAATATGTTGTGTGCTGAAATGAACAGTTGAAGCATGCAAGTTATTTGCTATGGCCATTTGAACCCAGCTCCTACCATTAAAGGCTGCAGTAACATTAGCTCAGTGAAAAAATAGCTATGGCTGGCCTCATAATACTCACTACTGTGTAGGCTTTGGGATGTTAGGTGGATGGATTTAGTGTTTTTATTCAGCTGTTCTCTGCAAGCTACTCAGTGGTACTGAACAGCACTATTGTAACGCTGTTTCATGGATTTTGTAATGCTGGTCCAAAAACTGAATATCTGGTCTAGAAAAGATAAGGTCATTTTAAAATCCCTTTCAAAGTCAAATAAAATATATTTTTTGACTGCCATCTTAAATTTGTGTTATATACACTAATTACCTAGTCATGCGTTGCTGAGTTCTTAGAAGACACAGTGCTGTTTAAAAATGCAGTGAGGAAGGCTATAATCCAGGAGTCACTTCTCACTGTATAACAGAAGGTCTATTTTATGTAAATTAACCCCTCTGTTTATCTCCCAGGGGTTATTAATTGAATGACCCCTAATCAACATTGTTGCAATACAATAAAAATACAACTGAAACAGTTGCAGGTTTACACACTGAATGATGACAGTATTTTAATCTGTGTTAAAATAAACCCTCCAAAACCTATTTTATTTCTCCATTCCTCTGCAAACAAGACCACTGTTTAAACCCCCCCTCCTATATTTCTATACTTCTCAAAACCACACTTACTGCAGAGAATGAGGAGGCTACAGCAACCGCAGGCTCCCCCAGTCACTAACTGCTGTGGCTACAGGTGAGCACTTCTTTCCATTATTCACAGAGTTAATTAGGAGCT
Organism: Acipenser ruthenus; assembly: GCF_902713425.1. Taxonomy (NCBI): domain Eukaryota; kingdom Metazoa; phylum Chordata; class Actinopteri; order Acipenseriformes; family Acipenseridae; genus Acipenser; species Acipenser ruthenus. The sequence goes on from NC_081210.1 coordinate 4,397,120, forward strand.
CAACCACTGCCCCAGCATGGAGTTAGTATAGGGGACGACGTGGAGGAAGAAGCGAAACCAAGATTCTGTCTCTATCGACATTAAAAATCATATGTCTGCAAACCTCGATGATAAAGTGAAGCAGGAGGGCACTGCAATGCTATGCTTTTTACCAAATGCCCCTCATAACACTGACTTCCAATTTAGGATTAAACAAAAACACAAAAAAAGAAATACAGATTTATAAAACAAAAATCACAGTACTGCCATTGATTGGCCAAGAGGATGAAGACACTTCATTTACAGTGTGGTAGTAATGCCATTTCTTCTGCTGCTCATTGTATACTCATTCTTACCCACACATGCATGTTGTTTGTATAAATACAATCTTCTTCATTTCTCATAATTGTTTCCATAAATTAGAATTTTAGTTGAAATGTTTAAAATTACAGTATTTCAAGCAATTTGTAATTACAACTTAAAACGAGTGCACTCACGCCACCTGATGACAAACTTAATAAAACAGAGGCGTGCCAACGATCACAACATCCTAAAATATTATTTTTAGAACTGTGATCTCAAATGCATTGCAGTTCCTAAGCAATGCCTGTTGCTAGGTTACCAAGCAGCATTGACAGAGATGGCTGTTACTGTAGACCTCAGCAGCTAGCTGGTGCTTGTGTACCTGGTGTTACACTCTTATCTGAATTGGATATAAAACGTTATTAACAACCTATGCAAACGCTCTCTTAATGGCGCGTGAGGTAACGGTGTCCAGCTTTTGCCAGAAACACTCATCTCAAAACCATCAAATCAATTTGCTTTGCTACAAATCAGAAGAGACCAGGTGGGGTTTGGTGCAAAGCCCCACCTCCTTTAAGCTAGGAATCTGTATCCTGAAAATCATTTAACCTCATACAATTCAATTTATATCAAATAAATAGAAAGGCCAAGCTGGGCATATTGTCCATTTTATATGCATTACTGTCCCTTTGAAGCCATCTACTACCCCTTAAATCCCCCACCACCACACCAGAGCCATTCCTGATAATAAAACACATAAGGTATCTCCATCCACAATATGAGAACTCGCATAGCAATGTTACTAATGAGGATGTACTTCATATCACACAGGGTTTCATTTCTGCCTTCATTTCTGCAGAAGTTGGAAACTCTTGATTGCTTGCCACAAACTTAAATTTCCTTAATTAAAAATCTTTTTAAAAAAGAATAATAAAAAAGCATGACAACAAGTGGGTAAGCGTGCAGTTCGGACAGAAAATGTATATTGTTTTTTTTTTTTCTTTCTTTAAGACAGACATGGAGAAACCGGATTCAGGATCTCAACAGACCAAATACAGCCGGACGCCAACGCTTAGGGCCGTGCACACTCTGAAAGAAGCCTAGCCACGTCTTCCTGTCTCTCTCGCTCTCTTCCACTTCGTGATGCCTAATACAAAGACACAAGATGATCGGAGGAAGCTGTACACGCACCCTTTATAAAAACACTGAATGATGTCACACCAAAGCAACATTTTTTAGTTTGTGGAATTTGTTGTTGTTGTTTTTTTATATTTATTTCTCTCTTTCATCTAGTTTGTTTCCCTTTTTTGTCAAGCCTTTCCTTCTCTTTCGTTCTTTCTTGCTTTCCCATTTTGTTTTTCTCCCAAGTTCTGCATGAAGTAGGTTGGTCAGCTCTTGGTTTTGATTGGAGGAGAAGGTTTGGTGCTCTGGCCAATCGCCCGCGTCCTTTCACTACTCGATGACCATGCACCGGGGCAGGTGCTGTGAATAGTACTTGAAGAGCTCAGGCGTGGCCCCTGGGCAGTTGGTCAGTTCCAGTTCTTCCAAGTCCTGAAGCTGAATAAGGCCTGACAGCCCTGTAGTGGTCAGCAATGGACAGCCTAAGAAGGAAAAAGAACAGTGAATTTAACAGCAAACAATTACACAATTACCTTAGGAAAATCCCCTTTAAAATGTTTGTGCATTTGAAGATTGAAAATGCGATCATGACATCCTATTGCTGCAAGTTCAGAGTGGTTGACATCGGGAACTGAGGTTGCTGTTGATCTTCAGGCCTTGAATTGGACAGAATATTTTTATAAATAAATAAATAAAAGGCACAATCTGTAGTACCTGCTAAAGACAGGAGGCGTAAACTTCTCATCCCAAAGAGGTGTTGTAAACCAAAGTCTTGTACCTTTAAAATAAAACATGTGTTATCCATTTTTATTCATTCATTCATTTAAAAGATTTTTTGTCAAAACAAATTGTTGAGACATGAACCAATTTGATCCCAATGTGATTAAATTCAAGTTTATTTTGTTCCCTCGAAGCATATGCAATTTATAGTATTGTCCCCCAGCTGGGTGTTACATGCAAAGGCACACAATAACATCTTCAAGGGAGATGATTTCCAAAATGCAACATCTCTCTAACCAAACCTGGCCGCATAAAGTCTCCTGAAAAGGTATACTGACATACCTGACAGCACCACCTCAGGTAGAGGCTGCGAAGGGATGACATGGTGGAGAGGTACCCGAGTCCTGTATCTGTGATCCGAATACACCTGGGGCGGACAAGAGCAGAACGGCAGAGGTGAGGGCAAGGGCACAGTACAGGACTGCAGGTGAAGGCACTTAACAGACAGATACATACATACATACATACATACATACATACATACATACATACATACATACATACATACATACATACATACATACATACATACATACATACATACATACATACATACATACATACAACAGAGATTTGCTAAAGTTGTTTCTATACAACCAGAAAATGCAGCAAAATTCTCCTAATGTGCGGCGGATCACATGTGTGTCAAATTATAAAATTCTGAAAATATAAGTATAACAAATAATGCATAATTGAACTGTAATTGATCAATTATATGGTATAATTACAAATTACACAATTACAATTGTAATTGACCCCCCGCTCTGCCTAAAAGAGAGCTGGCCAACAGATTTGGATCATGGCTCATTGTTTTCCACAACATGGCTCTTTTTTCTTTGGTAAAAAAAAGCAAGTAGAGTAGTCTCTGGCTAAGAGAACACCCCTCGGGAAGCAAGCAAAGTGTTGTTCTCTTAGCAGAAGTGTTCTTTAAGACAGAGTTGACCACCGGACAAAATATGCCAAAGCCAATCACAATATGAATCAATAAATACAAATGTATGTATTCTGTCATGACTCACGTGCTTCAAAATATGAAATGAACAGAAGTAGTAAGAGATTGATTAATAAACTATAACAGTAAACTAACTGACCAACTAAATTAACAAAACACCCCTACATATGGTAAAAATACAACAGCAGCTCTAACAGTAATTATAAATCCGAGATTTCATTTTAATAATCGTTATTAACACATTGCCGCCCTACACATGTTAAATGCAGCAGCAGCTCTAGATTACTCTTGCGATGACAAGTCAGTTTTGAAAAGATTGAATAAACTATTTGAATTTGATGATGATGAGTTATGTTACAAAACAGTATTGCATCGGTTTTTAATCATTTAGCAACGAACCGCTATCTGTGCCAGAAAGGTGTTCTTTTTGGCGAAGTTCCTGTTCCTTTAGGCGCAGCATTTACAATGGGAAAATTCTGTTTCACCACAAGGTTGTTCCCTAAGCCGAAGTGTTCTCTTAGGAGGTATTCCTATACACTGAGACTACTGTACAGTCAAAATGCAGCATATTGACATTGACGTAAAAACTACTGAAGTGGTTTCTTAGGGTAGTTGCTACTATTTAGTCAGTTTTTTAGTAAAACGTTTTTTTTTTTTTTTTTCATATGGCTTTATAAAAACGACCTGGTTTTTCAGCTGTTCTAAGAGAACTGCCTTGTATTAACCGATGGGCACACATCCCTACCTGTCCAGTATGAGCTCCTCAAGCTTGTGCAGGTCACAGGCGATATACTCCAGTGCCATGTCCGTGATGCGGGGGCACCAGGACAGGTCCAGGCTGCGCAACTTGCGAAGGTTCTCCGCCACCAGCTCCACGCCGTCATCGGTGATCTTGGAGCAGCCAGACAGGCTGAGGGCAGTGAGGTTGGGCAGGCTGTGCACCATGTTGACCACGCCGTGGTTGGTGATCTCCCAGCAGGAGTGCAGACGCAGCGTGTGGGTGGTGTAGCCCTGCTTGGCAGTGAAGTAGGCCATGGCCGTGTCCGTCACGTGGTAGGCCTGCAGGCTCAGCTCGGACAGATTGGGCAGGAGCTGGGAGATGGCAGCGATGGCATCATCCGCCACGTTGATGCAGTCGCTAACACTCAGGGAGGTGAGCCGCGCATTCAGGCTGGACCACAGCCCCGCCTCTGTGAAGTCATTGCAGCCGGACAGCTCCAGGTGCACCAGTCCCTGCATCTGCTCCAGCATCACCTGAGCAGGAGGGACGGGAGCAGGGAAACAGGGGAAAGAGGGGAGAACCAAGAGCTTTTAAGGCATTCTGTAAATTCCTTCACTGATCACAGCAGTGACACCCGAGTGAATGAGCTTTTGAAGGCTACTGTACATATTGGAAAACAGTTGTGCGTTATTGATCAGTGAGCAATTGGTAAACCAAGGGGCTATTACTGGACCAAATACTCTGTATGTTTTGTATAAGGTCTATTACCACTCATGCATTATCTTATAGAGGCAATGCTTTACATTATTCCCATACCAAATTATATCATGAAAGGTGTGCATGCCCATGATGCTTTGGAACTCACCGATACAGGTGCCTGCTCTCTAAAAATCACCCAAAAATGAAGAAAACAATATGAACATTTTTACAAATGTAATGAAGCACACAATCATATCAAACTCAACAGGCAAATGAATTAGTGAATTAAATCCAAAGTTGGGGAGCCCTAACCAGGTGACCTTAGACAGCAAGCAGGGTTTAGGAGACACCACAGCGTTCACCAGACAGTCTGGCCCCAAGCCCCTTAGAGATTCTCACATGCAGAGCAGAGTTTCAAAATCGATCCTGTACTTGACTGGATGCCAGTAACAAAGATGGCCAAGACAGGATAGTGTAATATACAGGAATATATATATATATATATATATATATATATATATATATATATATATATATATATATATATATATATATTCCTGTATATTACACTATATATATAACCAACTAGATTGAACACATTTACAGAACACTAAACAAAGGCAGCAGGTATATTAGAAAAGAGTGAGCCATTACTGTTAAGTAGGTTTACTTGTCAAATATTTATTACAGTGCATTCCTACTTAGAAATACCATACTAGTTACTACACCATAATACTAAGTATTTGACAGTGACTACTGGTTGTGGTTGTGTATCAGTTGTAAAGCAAGGCTCCAAGTTAAAAGCAGGGATAATTGTTCAGTTCAGGATTTTGCTCAAATGTTCTTGGGAAGCTAGTAAAACATCTGTACTTAACCAGCTTCATCAAACCCATCCTCCATGAGCACTAAATTTAAACATCAAACATTTATATGATCAAACAAAAACAATGTGAGCATTTAATTAACCTCAATCACACTATCGTTTTCTACAAAACTGCGAATGGATTTTGAAAATCATAATTAGAAAACTAGCCTACAGCGATATCAACCATTATAATTCTCAGAGTACATTTCTTGGTATATTTTTAACATCCAGTGTTTTTTCAAGAATGTTAAATTTCAAGGCTTACATAAGCTCCTTTGTTTTGTAACAGTAACATTTTATTTTCATTGGAGTAAAAAAAAAAAAAATTAAATCCAGCCCATTTCGTATGGGAGCATGCTCTGGAATTGTGATTTAGAATGGGATTTGAACAGTCCGAAGGCCCCTCTGTCCCCCAAAACCAACAGAGCCAAGCTTGACTAAGGTTGGGGTGATGCATTGATCCATCACATTGTTTGATCACCGTCGATGGTCAAGCAGGTGCATTGCTTTTTTTTGTGGTACTTTTGACATCGCTTCTTCTGTCTGCTTGAGTTTTGATTATGCGCATTTACACGTCATTCAACAAAACAAGAATTGTATTCGAGTTCATTTTCATTTCCAAAAGTAGCCCGCTTGGCTGGCAGCATCTTAATAAGCATCCCAGCAGCGTTAATCCCCAACGAGTGGCTGATTGTAAACAAGCGGTTCTCCTCTTTAAAAGCAAAGAATATGGATGCTATCCTGTTTCTTAACAAAAACAAGATACATGAAATGGACACCAAAATACAGGCCTGTTTTTTGTAAATAAGTTATGTGGTTGTTGCCGAAGATGGCGTTATGCTGATGTCTAATTAATATACAGTAATACTTTTCTATAATTTAGTAGCTATTCAGTATGTTATATATTCAGTATATTATCAATAGCTCTAAATGTGACATCTTTTAAGGGCATCGATGGTAAAAAATAAATAAATAAATCCCAGCCTTAGGCTTGCCCAAGCAGACAGCAGTGCTTTGATATTTCACGAAGGCTTTTACACAACCACGAGAGTGACATTAGATTTCCCTGCATTAAAAAGGAAATAAATACTTTTGCTTTAAACCAAGTCTTTTCAACATACAAGCCATTTAGTATGTAAAGTGTTGAGGACTTAATTATAACTGGTAAGATTCATTAAGTGTACCATTGCTAGATGAGGTTTTCATTCCCCTGACCCCACCTAATTCAGTATTGAAATCCTGTAAAAGGCACTGTACACAATCTCTCGGAAAGGACTAATTTCCACAAGGTCTAGTTACACAAGAAAACAAGAACGCACAGAAACTGTTCTATAGATCTGTCATCAAGAAGGAACTCCCTGGGTAACCCAATATGGATCGGGGGGGAGGGGGGCATAATCGAACAGAGCAAAGAGCATGTGAAACACAACAGTAACATCGCCTGGGTCCTCCACAAGGTTAAGTGCACCTCCGTTCAAAAAACAAAAGAAGAAAAGAAAGGAAACAAAAGACACCTTGCTTCTGTGAAGCATGTTTTAGTATAACAGCCACTGTTAGGGCTGAGAGGTAGTTCAGCATTGCGCAATTGTCTTAACTCATCTGTCTTAATTCCAGCTGTTGTACTGGTACAGTATAAGCCCGCATCAAAAGCCAACACACCGACCATCAGATTGCTTTATCATTCATTGTTTGTTAGCAGGATTCATGAGCGGTACCTGGGTTTAACATACCCCTGATCACTCCTTTAGCATGGCAAAGAAATACGAGTGATGGAAGTTTTTAAAAGCCTGGTCTATGATCCATTTATTGCGGATTAGCAGGCATCTATATTTTAGCCTTGGACACAGAGGAATTTCTTACCAGACATTCCAATCCTTTCTTTAGCCTTTTTCAACTAAACAAGGCAATGAAAAAAAAGAGTTTCCTACTGCATCACACAGAGGGCTAGTGGTAGGAAGCCAGGTATTTTTCATTTTACAGGTAAAGGATTAGTCCTCTGGATCTGGGTTTGGTTGCACCAGCCACAGTATGCATAAGTTCAAACTTGGCTTAGTTATAGGGTAAAGCTTTTACTAACTTTGATTTTACATATAACCGTAGTAGAGGCTTTACATTTTAACTTTATGTTTCTAAGCTGGAACAATCTATCACCTGCTACTACAGTAATTAAATAATACAAGTGTTTAGCTTCTAGATTGACAAAGTGGCAGGCAGGGTTCATGATGCACGTCGGACCTGCAGCCAAATCTGCCTAATGGAATTTAAACAGACTGGAACTAAAGGCAGCCTGTCAGGAACTACTGTTCAGAGAAGGCTAGACTGTAGAAGGCTGCAGTACATGATGTCAAAGAATCATACTTTCGTACAAAAATAAAAATACACAGGTCTTCAATTGGTTCATGTGTTTGTGATACTGCAGCACACAAAACGGATTACTAAAAAGCATTTACTAAAATCTCCTCAAAGATAGTATAAATAAGTAATAAAATTCAGTTAGACACCCAAGGAACAGGATGTCAACTGTGAGGCTCTGGTCCTTGCTTGCTATTATTATTATTATTATTATTATTTATTTCTTAGCAGACGCCCTTATCCAGGGCGACTTACAATCATACAATTACCCATTTATACAGTTGGGTTTTTACTGGAGCAATCTAGGTAAAGTACCTTGCTCAAGGGTACAGCAGCAGTGTCCCCACTGGGGATTGAACCCACGACCCTCCGGTCAAGAGTCCAGAGCCCTAACCACTACTCCACACTGCTGCCCCGTGCTGCCACTGTGGTACAAACGCAGTATAAATTGCTGATCACAGCTGCTCCCAAACCTGGTTTTAATACCAGGCTCTCTGCAACTAAACTGGAACTGGTCCAAGGCCCTCTGAGATCACATCTGCTATCACCGCTCAGCCAGAAAACAGCTCCACTGAGCCAGCACAGAACCCAGCGATGGAAATAAGACTCCAATTGCATAGCAGTTTGATCCATTTCTGGATTTACTACGAGTTTAATAAGACACACCTGAGCTTGCTACCTGTACACTGGGGCTAATCAAGTTCATAGTAAAACCTGCAATGGGTGAAACAGCTATGCAATCCCTGGAACTATAGGCCCGGGCCAGAATTCAGTGTAGATATTTACTGGTTTGTATATGTGATAAGGCTGCCCGTGTTCATGTGTTCCTGCCATTGCCAAATTATCACAAATGGCAAAGCGGTACACCACAACAGCAATGCAATAGTTCTACAATGGTAATGTATGAGCCTGATGAGTAGAATGATTCCATAGAGGTAAGACTTTTATCACATGCCATGAACCAATACACTTTTGTTATGGTATCATGTATCAGTATTTTGGCATCTCTAGGCTTGCATAGGTTTGCTATGGAAAGCCTTTAGTTGTTTGATTTTAATAATTAAATAAATACATAAACAAACAAACAAACAAACAAACAAAACCTTACCTCTAAGCCGGCATCTGTAATGGTTGACCGTTTGAGACTGACGGACCTGACTCCCTTCTTGGAGAGGGGGTAGTTGTCAATGAACTCGCAAATGTCCAAGTCCGAGACCCCCACCAGGCAGAAGGAGTGGAACCCCCGCAGGGCGAAGGCTTGCAGGCTGACAAACTGCTTCTCTCCACCGGGCAGGAGGCTGTAGAGCTCCTTGGCATGCAAGATGGGCGTCACCCCTTCCCAGAACTTGGGCTGGTAGAGAACCTTCCTCCAGGTCTTACACACCTGGGCCAGGATGCACTTCTCCACCGTGGTGAAGTACCAGAGCAGCCGGTTGAGAACCTTCTCATCCAGCACCAGCTGTCGCTCCAGGGAGGGCTTGGAAAGCTTCCTGCGAGGGGGCTGGTCGCAGGTGGGGGAGCCATCATCTATGTCGCCCGCCAGGAGGGATGCAGCGGTGGGCAGGGGCTCCATGTGGCACGGCAGGATGGCAGGAGGCAGGATAGTGGGCACGGAGGAGGACTGGCACAGGCGGTTTTTGGCCGCTGGAGTCCCTTTGGTGATGCTGGCTGAGCCAAGACAGTTGGTCTGGGCAGTAAGCTTGACCAAGCCGTTCCTCGGCACACAGGGTGACTTGAGGTCATTGGGAGTGGTCATCTTCAACATTTACTAACGGAAAGAGAGGGAAGGTTAGTTAAACCTGTGTGTACCCAATCTGGATAATGACAAGCAGTATGTTATTTTTCAAAAAAGAAACCAAAAAAAAAAAAGAATTCCAAGTTTAATATTAAAAGGACAAACTGATCTTTCGACTGGAATAACGCTTGTAAAAAAAATTTAAAAAATAAAAAGTCCTACAATACCCGTATTGTTATTTTTTCATCATAATCGTGATAGTTTTTAAATCTTTAGTGACGCATCATAAATCACACCAAAACATTTCTCAATTTTCACAACACAAGTGCCTTTGATTAAAATAAATACTTTTACGGGAAGAGAAAACCAGCTGCATTGTTGCACAAGGGAGCATCATTTGGGTACACTAGTGGTGTTCAGAAGACAAATACCATTTATCATGTCCAAGTGAAAGTTTAGAAATGGTTTAGCAAAAAACAGACATAGAAACGTCCAACAATGTAGTCCTCTCGCCTTTCAAGCTAAAAGATTGCATTTTTTCTAACCTTTCACCAGTGAATTGTTCACAGCATCTAACTGACCCTCCACCCCCTCTAAATATCAAGCATTGTCACACATTACAAACGTTTTTTTTTCAACCACTCTGTTTTTCTATTACCCAGTGGTCTGCTGATCAGGAGCGCTAAACTGAATGCCAGATTGTAACACCCTAGTCAGTTACAATGTGTGAACAATTGTCACCAGCAGGGAAGGACGTTATACCACAAATCAATGTGAGCAGCCATAGAGAATGAGAGACTTGATAATGCATTTGTAGCCACCGTGATCAAAAGGGTAACAGAGGTATCTAACAGGCAGGGTAAGATAGCTTGCAGGCATGGCGTCTATTGGAACAGATGTCATCTTTTGTTACAACGGTGTCTCAAGAGATCAAAGTTCTCCAGTATCACTGTGTATAACTTGTTCTGAGTGTGTAACGTCTTCAGTGGGAAGTTTGGGCACCTTCTCTTACAAGCTAATAACCCCCCCCAAACACAAATGAAAATGAAATGTGCAGCCAACAACGATCAGTCCTTTTAGTCACCATTAATTTCAGTGTTCACTTAATTCTATTTACAAATGACGCATTCCCTTAAAGAAAGAAAACACACATTTTGACTTGTTGGTTGTCGCCTTGTAGTTTATTTAAAGGAAACATGAAAAGGAAACATAAAAAATCTCTAGAAAACTGTCATATATATATGTATATATATATATATATATATATATATATATATATATATATATAATGTTCTAAAACACATATATAATCACAGAACAGATACAGTATGTTTAAAATACGTATACCCCGGATATAACTCGACTATATTTCATACATAGCAGGAACAAAAAATGTGTTCCAACTGTAAAATGCATTCCAAATGCATGTACGTCTGAAATACAATCAAATAGATTTTCTGAGATACTTCACGTATTTTTACATGGCACTGTACTTCACATTCAATGTATTAATGAAATGTCAGACAGGATACCTGTACAGTTGCATTATGTTAAAATGTCACATCTGCTTGTCTTTTTTTTTTTTTTTTTTGTGATCTTGTTAGGGATGCGAACGATTCATCCGCAATAACAGTAGTTGAAGTTCTACCCACTTTAGGGACCGTGTGTATTTATTAAGGCTTTTCTAAGAATAAACCAATGCACAGACAAAAAAATATTTGTTAAACAATGATTTTTTTAAAGAAACAATACGTCTACTTAACGTCTATACTAGCTGATCGGGACGGGAGGACATGATTGTTATAAAAATTACGTACAGCGGTTTTACTGAAAGGAATTTGTTGACGATCCCTCCCCCGACTAACATTGGCTGTACAGTGATCTGTCTTCTTGTTCAGAATACAACAGCTAGCATAAATTGCTGTTTCATAATATATATGTATTAACGGTAAAAACAACTGACCAGATACCTGTATGGCCAATCTGATTTAATAATATACCACAGGTGACATATAAGCTTATTTAACAAGCAAATACACAAGACTGATACATTTCTTGCATGTGTCACTTACCCAAAATAATATAACTGAGAATTTTTTTTTTTCTGCTTGGATAAGTGCCAAGATTTTTTATTTTTTTTTAATGAAAAGCATTATTAAAAAAGACATTAACCCTTATATTCAAATAAAAAATCAAAGCAAATCAACAGTTAAACAGATAAAAAACATTTTAAAATCGATTTTAACCGTTCCCTGGTACGTTTTCACAAAATAACAGTGTCTTACTATGCGATTTTGGATATTATTATTAGTAGTAGTAGTAGTATTAGTGATAGTAGTCGTAGTGGAAGTAAGCTGACTGAATAGTATTAAGAATAGAAATCCAAACGGCATTTTCATGCAATGGTTGTGCATCGAGTGAGCGTAATGAACGCCTGATCTTCCAGAGCAAAACAGAAACGCATTTAGCACAATATAAGAATGAATTATATTGAACCCTTACCTTACAATATCCCGATTGTTGCGAGTATGTTTGGATGTTTCTTTATCTTCTGTCTTTAGATCGATTCGAAATCGCCATGCTATTAGCATCCATCGGGGACCGCACCGGGAATGTTATTCACCATATAAGGTTCAAGAAGGAGAAACTGGAATCAAGCATGACAATAAATAAATAAAATAATTGAAAGAAAAAAAAAATGGCTAGCTAAATCGACCAACACAATTCCAGTGGTAAAATCACTGGTATCTGTCATTAAACTCTCCAGGAGACCCGAATGAGACATGAAACGGCATCTGACTTCTCAACTGAAACAGACAAACCCCGTCCAGCCCACTCTTAAAGCGGCAGTAATCCTTTTTGACAGCACCACAATTCAGTAAACAGTAGACATAAACTGGTACACACACCAACTTCATCTGCCCCAAAATACCACAGAACGATTCATACCAAATATTAAGTAACTGTATAAAACTACCCTTCGTTTTATTAATACAGTCAGTATATATATATATATATATATATATATATATATATATATATATATATATATATATATATATATATTTACAAGATATGTAAAGTCCCTTTACATAAAAAGTCATAACATCTGAAATCCGGCAAAAAGTCCACCAACAGAGCAGTGTGTAAGGGTATCTCTAAAACATCATGCATGTATTCTAATAGGGGGCTTAGGACAGTAATTGAGATATTACAGGGATGCAGCACTTCATTTTATGAAGTGGTAAATCCTTTTTTCAACAGATGCTGTTCATTGACTCTGCTTCCCAAACTACCTAATATCCGTGTGGTTACCTGAGAATGTTTTTTGTAGCAACAATAAGAGACGACTGCAGCACACAGGCATGAGAGGGTCTACCTTTCACATCGAATCACAACCTTATTTAGCATTGCTGGTGATGAATCTCATCCTTTAGAGTGCAAAAAATAATAATAAAAAAAAAACTTCTTCGTGATGGAAAGCATGATGCTGCACAGAGCTGCTGTGTTTCACAGTAACACTCAGTGCTGTACTTAAATAAACAGCCGATGTATACCGAAGTCACAACACTGTCACAAAACATGGGATAGTCCTGATGCATGAGGTGCAATAAGATGATCATGATGGACTATTTTGTTAAAAGGTAAATAAGATAGAGGGAGTATGCATGTGCAGCATTGGCACCACTATAAATCACATGTGTTCACCAATGGTGAATATACAGAATGCATGATAGATGTCAGTATTGGGTCTGATAGTTTGGCTCAGGCTGCTACTTTAAGCTAGACTGTAGCTTTAAGACTTCAAGTCAGGTAGGCATGCGAACCGTATCTTAGACACAAGTGCATACGTCAGTGGGAGACCCTGCTCTCTTTTATTTAACTAAATCAGATCTCTGGAGAGGCAACCGCTACAGCACATCATGGACAACTTACAGTAAACTGTAAACAATCAGGTGGCCTAGTCAACTTTACATAGTATTGCTTTTCTTTCAATTCAAGATCAGTTTTGAGAGAAACCACAGGAAGCGTATTTTGTTAAAGCAGAAAGCCAATTCAAGGTGTTTGTTGGTTTTGCAACATTGACAAATCCCAGAGAATATAATTACCCCCAGCAATGTCTGACCCAGTCAAAAGGGCATAGCTTTGACATTACCACATATTGATCTCTTTTTAGTGTTAACGTGTATTTTCTTCTTACTAAATCCAAGTTCCATCCCAGCATTTTTTAAGAAACACTGACCAAACGCTGCTGTCCATCACAAATCTGAGCATTCCATCAAGAGCCTCAACAGCAGCAGCAGCAGTATGATCAAGGGTTAATTTTTGGCAGCAATAGATGCTGGATGTTAAAAGTAAAAATTATGCACTGTAATATTATAATTGGAAACAATCATTCCATGCCAAGTGACCATATGACCCCTGGGTTCACTGGGACAATAGGTTTGTTAACTCACATCCAAATGCTTTGGCTAACAGGACTGCAGATACCAGAATGCATTGCGATGGAGTTCTAAAAATATCTGGAACCATAAGGGAAATAGACTTGGCCCAGAAGTACCACAGAGGTCCTCCAGGTTTTATAGGTGTCATTGAATAATTGTAGGACCTGGAAGGAGGTTACATTGGTTCAATTGCTGTATTTTAGGATACATGTGAAACAAACAAAGACAAGGAGGGCTCCAGACCTCAAGGACCAGAAAAGTGCTGAACAGTACATCAAATAACATTTCATTTCTAGCAGCTCTCAGTATTATTTTTTTTTAATTTAGTTGTTGCCAATTAGTTTTTATTATTTTCTCCCCAATTTGAAATTCCCAGTTATTTTTTAGGCTCAGCTCACTGCTACCACCTCTGCGCTGACTCGGGAGGGGCGAAGATGCACACGCTGTCCTCTGAAGCATGTGCCGTCAGCCGCCCGCTTCTTTACACTCTGCACACTCACCGTGCAGCTGCCTCAGAACTACAGCGTCGGAGGACAACGCAGCTCTGGGCAGCTTACAGGCAAGCTCGCAGGTGCCCAGCCAGACTACAGGGGTCGCTGGTGCGCGGTGAGCCGAGGACACCCTGGCCGACCTAACCCTCCCTCCCCCCGGACGACGCTCGGCCAATTGAGTGCCGCCCCCTGGAGTGCCGCCCCCACTCGAACCGGCGACGTCCAGGCTATAGAGCGCAACCTGCACTCTAGCAAGTGCTTTTACTGGATGCGCCACTCGGGAGCCCCTACAGCTCTCAGTATTTTGAGTAAAGCTTTTATTTGATGTACACATCATAAAAAAATGTGTCAGGTCGACTCTCAGCTGTTTCTTTTTATTATTATTATTATTTTACACACCATTCATTGTTTCACTAAAACAATCTTCAATTGAATAATTTCAGTCATTTTCAGACATTAAATGTAAAAGGTTACCGATGACATGTTAAAAAAATACTGCCTGTTTACTGGTGTGAACTATGGATTTAATATGAAGTGAATGTGAAAAAGATGTTTATCTTAGGAAGTAATACATTCCGGTTTAATGTTTAAATACATATAATAAAACAAACACCGGAGAAGGAATTGTCATAATCATCATTTCTGTTGTTTTGGCTGATCCACTGGTAGTCTGGTCAACTCTTCTAATGTCTAAATGTCTAATGTCTTACTGGGATGTCAATCTGCCTGGGTTGCAAATGATTTTGCTTATGTTTAAAAAGTGCTACTCCCATTCTGAAGGGCTTGGCTAAGACTCTTTAAAAGGTGGATGTCCCATGCAGTTTTTAATTTAAAAAAAAAACAGAAAAGATAGAAGAGCTGTCACGATCTCCAAGCAAGCAGGCCAATGTTTTAGAATAAACTAGCCTTATTGTTTCAGTGTTATACATCAATGGGGTCTATAGCCACATCCCAAGATAAATAAAAAAACGAATGTTAGAAAGCACATTATACATCAAGTTCTATCAAAATACTAATAAATAAGCAGTGCATTACATTCTTCTTTTATAATGGTAACATCTTTAAAACTCACTACAATACAACACACTTGCCTCTAAAGAAGTCTTACTTTCAACCCAGCACTCTGACCACTGCACTTGCTGAAAGAATCATAGCAGCCCAGCACACTAACCACTTTCCCAGGTGACAGCTGACCATCTGCTGCACTGCAGCCCTGCGCTTTCGGAACAGTTCTTCTCAAACCACCTTCCTACCACTCTCTCCACTTCTTACCTCTAACCTCAAACCGCCTTGGCTGCACAAAACCTTCAGAAATTCAGTACTCCTGCCCACACACCGCCCCCAACAAACCACTTCTCTGTTACTAGAGTAGGAGGCAGAGGGAACTGATTAATTTGCAGCATGGTTCATTTTCAGGTTTGAATGTAGAGTACAGAAGTGCAAGACTAAAATCACAATACAATGCATATCACACTACACAGGGCACAATACAATATACAGCATGTAGGCCTATCACTCCACAAGTAACGGTCCTGGTTAAGTGTTTACGATGTTTGCAATACTGTGTTTGTTTTATTTTACGATAAGTCTGGGTTAAGGCGCTTTCACCCGAGCTCAGGAGCTTGTCTGTTATAAATCTACAGTATTCACATGCCTTTATAAAGAATAAGAGCCGGCCCATCTATTGATATGTCACTTTGGCCCAAGTTTCCTTTTGCTGGTAATACATAGCAGTGTTCTAGATGTTTTTTAAAATAACTTTCATTGATTGCTTTACCAAAAAAAAAAAAGAGGATGCAGGTAGAATATTTTTCATTGCTGCTGAAAAATGTCGCATTCAGTAGCTTAAAATAAAACATTTGCCAGGAGTGGTTTGTTTGTTGAGCACCATGGAACAGTAAAACAGTAATGATGAATTCCCCAGGTAATAGGCAATGACAGGACAGAGAATAGGAAACAAGAACCAGGGCCCAAACTCTGGTGGGTGACAGTGAATAAATAACCAATGACAAAGGAGCCAGTGTTAAGCATGCAATGTAATCTTCCACATGGGGATTCAAAGAGGCTTTACCTGAGAGGCCAGAGCTAGACAAAGGCATCTGTGAGGGGGTAGGTCAGGCCAACGTAGTGATGTATTGGAGATCTGAAGTTCACTTTATATTGTGGAGATTTGAATTTACAATTCATACATTTAAAGTATCATATTGATTGCACTGTAAAGTAAAGGGAAAAAAAAGCACAGGGGAGTTTACAATGTTTAAAATACAACACAACATTGTGACATATCTTTTTCACAGACAGTAGATGTCAGCCCGTTTTAAATGCAGGAGTAAGGGTTTTGAATAGAAGGTTGTCTTTTGTTGATTGGACAGCATGATTAGTAATTCAGTCAGTCACTGTTTCAATGAGATGATTACTTGTAGGAGCTTTTTCAAAATGCATGTATGATGGGCAGCCCATTACACAAAAGTGTGTGCTACAGATGTCAGGTGTTTCTATTTTTATACAACAACCACAAGGTTGTATAAAAATAAAATGGTGTCATGAACCACTTTTTATACACATCTGCACTCAGTGGAAGTTAAAGAATTAATTCAACACTTCTTGGGTTTTGTTGGAGAGTGCGGTTCTGTTTTTAAATATAGTATAAAGGTTTACCAAAAACCCCAAATATATAACCATGCAACTCTACCACACATCTGCCTTCTCAGAGACCAACATAAAGTAGCCACAGTGTGTCTCCACCCGCATGCCCTCAGATCAAGTCAAGTTTCCTCTTCTCCTGTATTAATCTTGCTAATCCACTGCTATGTTTTGCCTTGGAAATTCCTCTTTGGAATTAGCCAGGCACGATGAGTTGTGATCTGTTGGGTGTACGTAATAGTACAATGGAAAGCATGCTGCCATACCATGGAGAGCAGCTAGTATAAAGTGCTTGTTACATATTCAGCCAATGGGAGGGAGGCATGCCGGATCAGCACATACTTTTGATTTGTTTCCATGTGGAGCTGATCACTTCTACATGATCGAAAGGGATCACTTCAATCAGCACACAAGTAAGAAAGTTAAATAAATCTGTTAACAATACTTACTTGGGGGGGGGGGGGGGCAATTAAGGAAATACTATTACACACCTGGTAGTAATAAGCTGGCTGAATCCAAGTTAATCAAAGTAGTTTCAGTACCACGGACAGCACTTGAGAGGGCTACACAAATAATTGAATGGTGAGCACCACATTTGGTACTGCTTAACATTCTGTTACGTCAATATGCTAATAACTGCTGCTACCTTTGAGAAGATGGTTTAACTGTTATTAAAGTAGAGTAATCATAAGGATATTCTTCCAAAGAAGAATTGAATCATAGACAATTGTCAGAAATAATAAGATCAATAGGAGACTCAGAAATCCACATGTGGAAGAGAGGGAGGTCCTTGCAGATGATGGGAAATTGCCAGTATCAGTAGAAGGACTAGTCAAGTGGAAATCAGTAATAATCAATAACATGCATGCAGGAAGAAAATGTCATGGTCCCGCATGGCAAACAAAGCACCAGGAAAGTCAACAAGCTGGTGAGGCCCACCAGCACGAGGGACACTATCCCTGCAGAGGGAGATAGCTGAAGAACTATAATGACAATGGCAATACACTAGAATGGATCATACTGAGGATTGGAGAACGGGAGTAATCTCTTTAACAACTCCTGCTTAGAAAAGCTCATCATGAATAACAGCTACCAGTCACAGAAAAGTATTAGCTTTGTACAGCCATCTGAAATTGCATTTGAATTGGGCGCCCCTGCACTGCATCAGAAAAAACAAAGTTGTGAAAATGGATGTAAATCATGTATTTTGTATAACGTAATTTTTATCAATCAAATGCATTAAAAACTTTAAAATGAACGGAAACGGTCATATAAAAAGATATATATATATATATATATATATATATATATATATATATATATATATATATATATATATAGATTCCATATTATTGAAAAAACATACTTCAATAAAAAAACACTATCAATTTCACTGCTCCAATATAGCTACCAGTGAACATACGATGGTTCTTCTGTGCTAGTCATAAACACAATCTTGGTGCAGCAACACAACGTATGTCCATACTGTGCCTAACAACTGGCTGTCGCCTTTTAGGGGGCCACAACATAAAATGTACATGAGAAATCAGCAATTGTTTTTTTTGCAGTGACTAAACCACTGGACTTGCAGTGCAATATTCGTCCTTGATAGGACAGTTCAAGTTCTCTTCACTGAAGTTCATTTCAGAATTTTCTTGACTGCGCTCTGCCAATTGAGTAGCATAAAGCAGTAATTAAATGTTTCCAGGGCTTTTAGCAGGGGTTGCAGCTAGGATATGTGTCCAGAGGGCAACAGCAGAAGTCACAAGCAAACCCACAGCACATCCCCGTCTTTATTATCATACCTTGAGGGGCCAACCCAATTAACATTAGGATTTACTAATGAAACATAACCACAAAGCAAAACTGAGGGACACAAATATCAGCGAGCTGTTAGGAGCGGTTTCTGGGCTTTGTTCTGACAGACATTTTTTAAACAATTCCTGGTTTTCCTTGGAGGAAAATATAGCAATAAGGTGAGTATGAAGTCACTGGTTTGAAAATATTGATACAGCATGTACATATCTCTCTGTGTCTGCGGGGCTGTCCTGAGGCAAAGAGGCTTAGTAGCATTTGCATATGGGATTGTGTTACCCCTGCCATCCTGCCACTGGCATCCCCCAATCTATGCTCCAGCAGCAGCCAGGGGACTGTGTGAAAAGCCCAGCTCCTCAGTGCATATTTACTTTGCATCTGTTCAGGATTTACTCTCCATCCAGACAGGCTGCCCGACTGTATTTAAGATATCTCAACAGCAAACCCAAGCAGAATTTCACACACACAAACACACACACACACACACAGAGCGGTGTAAAAAAATCAATCAATCCAAGTCTTGTGTTCTGTCAGAATTCCAGTACATCTGGTCTACCACACCGTAAAGCAGATTCTTCCAACAGCATCATTTAGTTATAAAGCATGACAAATTATGATCACAGCAGAAAAGAAATTATGAAAATATTTGGACTGCAGGATTCCAAGTTGGCAACGCAGTCTGGAACACAAAGCGATGGATGAATAAATAAACGCCACGTAAAGAACTCTAAAGAGACAAAAAGGACAAGATTCTTATACTGTATTAAAAGAAATCCGGTCAGCACCTCCACTGGCAAAAAGCTTCTTCTCTGAATCAATATACGGGTCTTATGAAAAGCAAGACTGGTCACCACTGTGTCCTGGCGGCTCGCTGTCCCCCCCCCCCTCTCTTTCTGAAACCAGGTTTTCTAAATATTAAAATTATACACCACAACGGTCACTTCATTTACACAAAGCTGGAAATCTGCTCAATGGCTTTCAGAATTAATCCCACTGTAAAGAGAGCTAAAGCCATCAGATTCCATTAAATGATACAGATGAGATGCATTCTCCCAGTACCCCCAACATGCCCACGGATTAAAACAGCAAGGCAGTACAATGCATGGTCTCTCAGCCTGACCGCTAGGGTGATAAATGCTGAAATGTTAGCCAAGTTTTAACATGAAGCCATTGTGTTGGCTTCGGTGTACGATTTATTCAGTATTATGTGTACAGGGTAAGTGTAATAGTCTTTGTCCATGAACAAACACTGTGCACCACAATGCAGTAATGTTTAAATGGCACAGCATTGCATTTAAGGGTTTTCCATGATGGGTTTTCAGATCCATTACTTTAAACAATCAAAGAAGATATTCCGAAACAACTCAAGTGCTAATGCCTACTGACGTTTCCCAATGTGAAAAGAACCTGGCACGCTTAGGTGAGCACTGACACCCGTGGTTTTGCAGGAAACAGCTCCACAGCACCTCCATCCACTCCAGTGAACCTTTGGAGCAGCAGAGTGGATGCCTGTGGGAAATGCAGAGACTGTTCCAGTCATGACAACATAATAGATGGGTGCTCAAATGGAGGCATCCTACCCATGGCTATCTGATACACACTATCTGATACTAAGGATTTTCAGATGGCTGTATCACATCCATATCAAGACCAACTGTATATTATATTACTGTAAATTGAGCCTCTAGTAATTACTTCTAATGTACAGAATAGGGCACCTATAATAAATTAGACTAAAGTTTGGAAATGACAAGAAAATGTATGCACCATGTAGTATAATACATTTGTTCTTCTCATATCACTGTCCTGCATTTACTAAAATAGCTCATTTTGGCCTTGATAACTATGCCAGGTTCAAAACACAACATCTGTTGTTTCTTATCACATTTATTATTTTGATAAAGTTTCACAGACTTTGTTTTCATTTTGACTGTGGTGAAGCCAATGACAATTTGCTGATGATCGATAGTTAAAAACTTCATTCCACTGTCATCCAATCCTAATCGGGTAGTACCCTGTTATCTTCTGCACAGGAAGTGGATTGAAAGTGTGGTGGTGGCATGAAAATAAGGGAGTCAAATATTCTGCAATTTACAGAAAAATGCCATGAGGTCTGTGAGATTGTTTGTATAGCTCTTCAATGAGCTGCTCCACACTGTTTGGACACTTGTATATTTCCAAAAGAAATTAACTAATGGATGTCACAATCACGCTTTGAAATAGTGGAAGCTATTTCAGTAAATTAGAAACAGCATTGTATAAAAACATATTATGCAACAGAAAATATGCACATTCTTAATACTTTATCTCAAGAGAATGTTTAATAATAGATCAAGTGTGCCAAGCTCATTATAAACTCTTGTGATAGGTGTCATTAAAATGAAGGTCATTTTAGATGAGTTTCAGCTCGTAAGGGACTTTTAAGATGTTACTCGTTGTTGAATTGGGCTATTTGTATTTGACGTTACACTATTGAATGCTCCCGGCTCTGTTCTTAGTATTTGATTGGATAATGACAATTAACCAGAGTAACTTTGGTAACACATGTTCAATGTTACCTGCCTCTTGATGAATCAAGTGCCATTGTTGATATGGTGGTGGTCTTGGATTGGCCAGTTGCAATGGTATTCGCTATTGGTAGAAGGGTACCATAGTGGCAACATTTCCATATAAATTACTTACCAATCATATTATGATAGTAAACCAATACACTGTAATGCACTGTAGTACCAGGAATTGTACCATATTTCTGTTAGCTGAGCCTCCCCTGCAGCCTACATTTCATTTTAATAGCACAATTAACCTGGCTACATTGGGTAACTTTGCCTTGTGCTCTTATCCAGCATTTCTGTGTTTAACATTCCTCAAGCAGAGCTGGATAATTGCCAGAGCGCCTGGTTGGGTTTCAGGAGATTGTCGAGCAAAGGAAATACAGCACTCTGAAGAGTAATAAATTCCATCCTCATTAGAAAGTTCCCCCTCGCTCTCCCATAGGAATGCGTTATACATTCAACCAGTTCTCTGCTCTAACACACTCAGGAAATATCAAATGCAAAAATCCCTAAGGTCAGGGCTGGGCAAGTCTACTTTTGAGCTAAGGTGAACTGTTTTCCCTTCATGGCAGAATACAACTGACTCAGGCAAAACCAATTCCAAGCCTATCTTCTTTGAAGTGTTCGAATCTGGCTTAGTGAAATTAGTTAGGTGGGCTCAACTTGGCTCCCCATAATTATTTACTGGCATACTGTTTGTCCAATAGAAGTAACAATCCCTATCTATTTATACAGTGCAGGTAAATACTGTACACAGCTTGCACTCCCATGTGGTGCTGCACTTGCACAAGCCCTACCCCAAAACCATTGTAAGTATGAGGTACTGTAAATATGGTCTCACCAGAATTAATATTAATATTGGATAACCAGACAATGACAAGAATCCAGTGTTTTTGAACAGCACATATATTTTCTTTTAGTAAGGCAAGCAAGACACATGGGTATTTTAAATAGCAGTTCAGATGACATTCACCACGTGGCACAAGTAAACTTTGTTTATCTATGAAAGATCAAGCCAATCAAAGGAACGAAGATCCCACTATACATGTTCCCCATAGTAAAAGCACAGCAAAGTGTAATAAAGCATACTAAAAGCATGGTAAAGCATAGGCAAGCACTGTAAAGACCAGCGAGGTACAGCAAAGCATATTAATAAACATGGAAAACTAGAGCAAACTATGGTAAATGCATTGTATAACCAGGGGGGGAAAGCATGGTAACACTGCAGAAATACTGTGTCAACTTTTATAAGTCTTATTATAAAATATAAGGGACGCTCCCTTTGGTTGATGTTTTTAAATGTCGATTAAAAACACATTTTTATAGTCTGGCGTATCCATTTATCTAAAATGATATTCACTCGTCTCTATATGGCACATTTTACAATTTTTACTTTTTAGCATTATTTGAATGTTTTATTTATTTTAAATATTTTAACTAATTTATTGGTATTGTTCGTATTATTACAATTGATGTTATTAATTTGCGCTAGTTTGTGGCGGCCCTCGTTAAAGTCGCAACACAAAAATAAAGATTGATCGATTGATCGATTGATTGATGATTGATAATAAGTACGTATTGTATGAATCATTCCATCTAATATCAGTGGGGGCTGTGTGGCACGGGCAACCAATTACTGTACAATACATAGGCTCCTATTGATTATATTATGCCATGCATGTTGCATTTGGACTGTACATTCAAATGAAACTAATGTAATTTAATTCCCTACAGTATTGTAAAACAACTACGCAGTACCTTACAATATTGGTTTTGTTGACAAATTGGAAAAAAAAAAAAAAAAGCAACTGAGGTGTATTTTTTTTTTTGTATGATAAGGAGTGGTAATGTTGAAAGCGTTACATCATTGCAACTGAGCTGGGCACGTAACGTTTGGCTCGCTGTATCCAATGTCTGTCGTCTCAGATTGTCATGTATATACACTGGGGAGATGTATGTATCTATGTAATAATATTACCATCACTTGATACAGCAAATTCATCGAATATTTATATCAATGTTTTCCGTTTGGTAAGCCTAGTTATTTATCAGTTACACCCCATTTTTAACATATAAAATAAATACATGCGTGCGTTACTGTAAAAATCTTTACATTCACTATGCGTCAGTCGTTATTTTCTCTGACCACCTGTTTATTGTGTCAAGTGATCTGATGACAATTACTGGAACCCGTTGTGATATACCGTACCCCAAGGAGTGTCCATAGTCTAACGCATCGTGCAAAACAAACCAAAAACAGTTCCCATGCAAAACAAAGACCGTATTCTTACCGTGTATTTGATTCCCTTTATGCCATGCTGTGCCAATCGATTGGTTTGTTATGTTTGTTTTTCCTTACGGCATACGGAGCTTGCAGAAAGCAACTAAATAACTAAAATAAAAACAGAACCCACCCCGTTATCTTCTGGCAAAAAAAAAATACAACCGATACAAGAATGCCTGATCGAGTCTAGTGTCTTGGAAAGAAAATATATAGATTTATGTATTTATACATTTTTTAAAGTACGGTTTTTTTTCTGAAAAGCAGCAAGCAAGCTCCAAAACGAAGCTTAATTCCAATTCCCTGTATGTTCATCATCAGACAAAGCTCGCCTCCTTACGCACATACACAGTCAGACCAAACCCATTTAAAGAGACACCACCATATAATATACAGTATGTAGTCTGTTATCATGGATAAAATAAACATGTGTATGTCTGTATGCACAACTTCATAAAATAAATAAATAAAATAATAAACCAGCACCAAAATGATCAGATTGGTAAGTATAAAGCAGTGGCACTTCTATACTTGTTGGGTAGTAAAGATCAAAGTTATATTGTCAATTGACTTTACAACTAAAATATAAGGTTATTCTAATGGTCTTTAATACCTTGAAATGCCATATTTGTGGGGTATTTAAATAATCCTGTAGTTCAAAGATCTATGGTAAATAAAAGGTAACTATTAAGTCTACTGGACACACTGCAGTGCTGTTATGGAAAAACTGTAGACTGCCAAGCAACGGCTGTTTTAATATTGTGACTAATATTGACGCCATTGGTTAAAGGAAAAGTAATGTTTTTTTGTTTGTTTGTTTTTGTTTTTCCCAGCAGCGTTGCAAATTGTCAACAGATTTGTTGTGTCCCTTTGTACTTGCATTATACCACTCTTTATACACAGAGCATCAAAAGAGATAGCCTAGGGGTGAATGCACTACTTAATTTAACAACCCCCAACCCTGATTCTTATTCTATCTGATGCCAAGACAATATTTTTCCACCTATCTGATTCTCCGCCGTTAGCATTCAATTAAAATGAACTCACAAGACTACCTTTACAAGGGCTGTTATGCATTCTGTGAGCATCCAGTAACAATCGCCACTGTGAGAGGAGGGGGGGGGGGGGGCTGTAAGCGAGCAGGCATGCTTTCTATTTATAGCCCACACATTCTGTTCCCTCCATCCTCCCCCCTCGCCACTCCCCCTCTCCACTAAGCAGCACCACACAGCCTATCTGCCTATTAGAATCGCGCTCCCTGTCCCGGAGCATCAATAATTGATTTCTTTTTTCGGGGAGATGGGGAAGGGGCAGAGCATCTTTTTAATAATGCATTACAGAATGGAAAACTAATCTAACAGAGCTTCGAGGTGGTGCAATGTGTTTCTGTTTGCAAGTGCATTTGGCGTGTTTGCATGCGTGTGGCTGCATGGGCGTTTGGATATGCGCTATCAGTAAATGGCATAAGTGTTTGGTGTACTGTTTCTGTTTCTGAGTGTTTATATATATATATATATATATATATATATATATATATATATATATAGTACTGTGCAAAAGTTTTAGGCAGGTGTGAAAAAATGATGTAAAGTAAGAATGCTTTAAAAAATAGACATGTTAATAGATTATATTTATCAATTAACTAAATGCAAAGTGAGTGAACAGAAGAAAAATCTACATCAAATCCATATTTGGTGTGACCACCCTTTGCCTTCAAAACAACATCAATTCTTCTAGGTACACTTGCACAAAGTCAGGGATTTTGTAGGCATATAGTCAGGTGTATGATTAAACAATTATACCAAACAGGTGCTAATGATCATCAATTCAATATGTAGGTTGAAACACAATCATTAACTGAAACAGAAACAGCTGTGTAGGAGGAATAAAACTGGGTGAGGAACAGCCAAACTCAGCTAACAAGGTGAGGTTGCTGAAGACAGTTTACTTTCAAAAGACATACACCATGGCAAGACTGAGCACAGCAACAAGACACAAGGTAGTTATACTGCATCAGCAAGGTCTCTCCCAGGCAGAAATTTCAAGGCAGACAGGGGTTTCCAGATGTGCTGTCCAAGCTCTTTTGAAGAAGCACAAAGAAACGGGCAACGTTGAGGACCGTAGACGCAGTGGTCGGCCAAGGAAACTTACTGCAGCAGATGAAAGACACATCATGCTTACTTCCCTTCACAATCGGAAGATGTCCAGCAGTGCCATCAGCTCAGAATTGGCAGAAAACAGTGGGACCGTGGTACACCCATCTACTGTCCGGAGAAGTCTGGTCAGAAGTGGCCTTCATGGAAGACTTACGGCCAAAAAGCCATACCTCCGACGTGGAAACAAGGCCAAGCCACTCAACTATGCACGAAAACACAGGAACTGGGGTGCAGAAAAATGGCAGCAGGTGCTCTGGACTGATGAGTCAAAATTTGAAATATTTGGCTGTAGCAGAAGGCAGTTTGTTCACCGAAGGGC
Organism: Acipenser ruthenus; assembly: GCF_902713425.1. Lineage (NCBI taxonomy): Eukaryota > Metazoa > Chordata > Actinopteri > Acipenseriformes > Acipenseridae > Acipenser > Acipenser ruthenus. The sequence goes on from NC_081210.1 coordinate 4,423,327, forward strand.
TGGAGAGCGGTACACGAATGAGTGTCTGCAGGCAACAGTGAAGCATGGTGGAGGTTCCTTGCAAGTTTGGGGCTGAATTTCTGCAAATGGAGTTGGGGATTTGGTCAGAATTAATGGTCTCCTCAATGCTGAGAAGTACAGGCAGATACTTTTCCATCATGCAATACCATCAGGGAGGCATCTGATTGGCCCCAAATTTATTCTGCAGCATGACAACGACCCCAAACATACAGCGAAAGTCATTAAGAACTATCTTCAGCGTAAAGAAGAACAAGGAGTCCTGGAAGTGATGGTATGGCCCCCACAGAGCCCTGATCTCAACATCATCGAGTCTGTCTGGGATTACATGAAGAGAGAGAAGCAACTGAGGCTGCCTAAATCCACAGAAGAACTGTGGTTAGTTCTCCAAGATGTCTGGGCCAACCTACCTGCCGAGTTCCTTCAAAAACTGTGTGCAAGTGTACCTAGAAGAATTGATGCTGTTTTGAAGGCAAAGGGTGGTCACACCAAATATTGATTTGATGTAGATTTTTCTTCTGTTCACTCACTTTGCATTTTGTTAATTGATAAATATAAACTATTAACATGTCTATTTTTGAAAGCATTCTTACTTTACAGCATTTTTTCACACCTGCCTAAAACTTTTGCACAGTACTGTGTGTATATATATATATATATATATATATATATATATATATATATATATGCACGTTTTGTGTTCATGTACATGTGTGCATGAGTTTAACAGACATGCACATATTAAATAAACATACATATTCTCACCTTTCACCTCTAGTGATTATGATGCAATTTTTTTAACACAATTATTATTACATCATAATTTAAATATACATCTAAATCAGTGCTATTTTGGCCTTCCCATGGTGGCACTATGATCTATTGACAATGTTATGGCAGGTTGTTCTATGTTTTGTCCAACTCCAGCTACCTTTGCAGTGCATCAATACTAACAAAGCAAGTGACATGTCAATTAACAAGTGGAAGAACAAAACAAAAAAGATCCCACGCTAGATATACATATGCTTCTAGTATAAATATATCAAATGCATGGTACAGTAGTATAAGCAGTAGAAGCATATCACACTGTAAAATTTCCCTAGCAGCATGCAGTTTGCCATCTGCCAGCAGGCATGCCCTCCCAATCCACACGATATACTGTAATCACCCTGCAGCTGGGAGAACAGAGGAAGGAGTAGGGGGAGAGGCTGGTACCGTGGGGTATGGCACTCCTGAGAAAGACACTGATCTTCAGCTCCGAAGGGCAGGCTGGGATGATGTCAAAGCCTTTCCCTCATACAGGCCCATTGTGTAACCATAGTGACAGCATCAAGCAAAATGGCCTTTGTCAAGCTTTATTGTTTTTGAGAAAAAATACTTGTATATAAAGTACAGTGAAAGCCTCCTAATGTGATCATGTTGTTATAACTTCCTTTTGATCACATAAAGTGGTTGGTTTAATAAAGCTGGAGGTTTTGTATTGGTTGAACAACAAAGGGAATGCTTGTTTTTAATTATAAGTTCTGGTAAACTTGCAAAGTCTTCCAGGGGTAAAAAGCCTTGGATTTATCCTTGAACAGTTCATGGAGTAAAGTTCAAATCCTTAGATGTGTGTAGCAGTGTCTGACATGATAGCCTTTTGATTTATTTCACCAAATACCTTGACCATGACTTAAAAGCTGATCCACTAGCGGCTCCAAGGACACACTGCACTGCGGAGGACTCAGGGGCTGCCGTCGCCATGGAGATCAACTTCCTTCGCAGCCACTGTCTCCTAGTAGCTCCGGTATGTGTTTGCTGTTGTTTTACTTCCACAGCTTTGAGGAGTGAGGAGAGTGGGGTTATTTTTTAGGGTTTAACATTGTTGGGGTTCACTTTGCACTTGCTTTCCTTCAAATGTTTTTTTTTTTGCAAAGTGTGCTACCAATTTCAATACACCAGTGAAATCCCCTTTGGCTCATCTGGTCAGGGGGCCAGTGCTTCCGTCAGGCTGGGAATAGTAACTAGATTCATTCAGATCCTAATGCACCAAGGAAAACAAGATGTGTTCCTCTCATGGGAAAAAAACTATAAAACAACAATAAAATACAGTTTTAAGAAACACACAGCACTATTAATACAACCCCCTATTTCTCTGTTCTGCAACGCAGTCAACCCTGCACATTAATAATGATACAATAAAACACTCCATTCTCAGCTTTCCAGCACTGTCACTCTGCACCTTAACAATGAGCTTTAAAACACTCCATTCTCAACCCTCAGTCACTGTCACTCTGCAACCCTTCTCTTCATTCTCAGCACTGTTGTTATTCTGTACAGGTACTTTAAGGAGACACACTAAGCTATCCATTGCCATTACTGCAACTCCAGGAAAACCAGCACTTTCTGAAATTCAGACTTGACTTAAAACAGGTTTAATCTGAGATCTGAATCTGGGGAAATGGACGGAAAGCTAGAGCTTCATATGGGATATGTCAGAGCTCCAGTGAATTCCCTTGTAGCGATATCCTTACAGTTCCATGTACAGCTGCTCTGTGTTTCATAGACCATTTGGTCTGCACCTTCTCTTTTTGTATGTATATCCTTCCTCCTACACGGAACAGGGGCTCTTCTAAACAAAAATTGAATTTGGAAAGGACCTCTTGTACGGTATGCATTGCATGTCCGAAGAGGCTGCATAAATATCTTTATACAAACTAAATAAATAACGGGGAGGGGGGGCACCCGGTTATCAGACCGTGTTGATTTTCTACTTGTTTGTTCATTCAGCCCACTGCTCAGCTCACCCACAGCCCCGTCTACCTACTGCAGGAGCCCATCTCAGGCTGGATTGACGTCAGAGCTGACGCACACAGCTCTGGAGTGGACTGCAGATCAAAGCCAGCCTCACGCTGGGCCAGGGAGGAAGAGGAAGGGGGAGGGGGGCTAGTCTTTGTCTGCCACTTCAGTGAGCGTGCAGTCCATTGTTCAAGCCAGGACCCTTTCCTATTATACATAGCTCAAGTCTGTTTTAAATGCCTAGCTAGCTGATGCACGGTACATTTCAGATCAAAATCAGTGTTACTCTCTCATTTATTCCCCTTCCTCCCTCATTTACTCCCCCATCTCTCTCTTAAACTATTACAGAACACTAGTGCATTAGTATTAGTTTTGCCGAACATGAATGTATTTAATAGATTCATTAAAGATTCTCAGTGATTCAGACAGTCTTCCAGCTCTCCTTGCTTTGCCATCTTTTCTGTCTGGCACTCAGCACTCCCCTTGTTTTGCACAGAATCATGTAAGCGACTGAACTCTTCGGAATCTCCTCGCTCAGTTTCAAAGGAAAATTAATTCAGCCTCTGTCACAAACACACCAGGAGACAACAGTTCATCGGTGAGTTAAATCAGCCACATGACAAACAATCAGCGAGGCTATATTGGGAAAGAAAAACAAGGAAGGAAAAGGTCACATTTAAATAATTATACAACTTTCCATGCATCGAGGTTTGAAAACCGTATTAGAGCCACTTTGAAAACAAAAACAATCCTGGGTGTTTAAAAATCACTGAGTAAATAAAACTGTTTTCAATTCATATGAGCGACACTGACAGGCCACACACAGTAAAAGACACTGCCCTCAAAATGTTGTGTTTCCTCATTGTGTAGTTTCTGGGAAATTACTTCATATAACCTGCAGTCCCTATTTTAAAGCACAGCCAAGTTGAGTTTTCAATGGCAATTAAGACTCCTGTTGCATAGCGGTTTCACCCATTCCAGGTTTTACTATGAGCTTGATTAGCCACATAGTATAGATAACAAGCTCAGGTGTGTCTTTAAATAGTGAAACCAGGAGTGGATCAAACTGCAATGCAATGGGAGTCTTATTTACATCCCTGTAAAACCAACTGAATGAAACTTGTGAGAAGCAGCTGGAAAAATTATTATTATTATTATTATTATTATTATTATTATTAACAATAAATACATTGTGCCCAATTTAGAATGTCTTTTACCTCGCCACAGCAACACCACCAGCTTCTCAGGAAAAGGTCAGTGGTCATCCACTGATCCCACTGCCTAGCCAATGACCTCTTTACACCCAGGAGCTTGACAGCAGAAGTGGGTGGACAAAGGCAAGCCCTTCAGGTATTTCCTTGAACTAACCGGTCGTCTGGCCAGTGGGGATCGCTGCAGTGCGGCAAGGTGGCTCAGTCCCTGACGATATTGCCTGAAATTTGCACTCCCTCCTATGAATGTATGACTGACCTGGCACACTAGGTTAACCACTAGGGAAATTATTGTAGGCGTTTTTGTCTTTGCATTTACAAAATAGGGACTTGTATGCTTTACCAGCTGCCCCAATTCACTCTCACATTAGTTGTATTAAATCATATGGTGTCCTAAATTTCCAAATGGCCTCTCCAATCAGGCCCCTCTAGCATTTCCACAATTGTGAGTCAGAGAAAGAAGAGAGAGAGAGAGAGAGAGAGAGAGAGAGAGAGAGAGAGAGAGAGAGAGAGAGAGAGAGAGAGAGAGAGAATAAATACTCCAAGTGTCCCATGTAAGTTCCTGGCTGGATCTGGTAAAGGTCAGTTTCATAAAATGCACGTATGCACGCTTTCACCCACTTTATGCAAGAAAGAAAGGGCTTATTTGTTATTTATTTTTTTCTTCACAATCTGCCTCAGTCTGATAAACTCACAGCATGTTGCTTATTTCAGAGAGAATAGCTTCTAGCCTCCAGCACTTTGAATTCCCCAGTTTAAATATTGAAGCATGTTTGTGTATGCTACAGTATAAAAGCACAGTTCAATGTTTCATTTTCTTCTAAGAGATACAGTATATTCACTTGTAACAGATAAAGCTATCACGTTACACCACCGTTCTTTTTCCAGAACAAATTAATCGAATATTCTCATATTTTTTGGCGTATTCGGGTACAATATTCGGGTCTTACACTATCGCAATGTTTGAATATCACCATTTCTTTTTAGATAATATGTAATGTCATGAGATATTATAGTATAGTATTAGCAAGTATTTACTACCAAATGATTCTGCCTCAACAACATGAATAGGTAAGCCATACGATTTAACTAGAGGTCTGTTAAACACTTTTAAATCGTCTGTTTCAACATTTTAAAAGCACTTTCAAAATCTGGCCCTAGATTTACGAGAAACAGATTTGACTTTGGGTTTAAGAATCTCTTTCTGAATTTGTACTCATCACTGCCATCTTGTGGCATACCTCTGTAATTTCTCTAATAAGAGGGGCGTGTGGTGAACAAGCGGTACCTTTCCAAGCTGAATGTTTCTTTTTGAAGAGTTGAAAAGGATACTTCAAAAAGCGGAACTAGGATTCAAACGTAGTACAAACAGATGAAACGTTTAATCACATGCCGTCTTTGCAAACAGTAGATAGAGCGGTCCCTATCTGCTCCAATGGCAAAGGCACATTTTGAAAAAATGTTAAATCGCTCCAGTTTTGCTATTGTATTCCCATTTACTAAAGTACAAAACTGTATCAGTATGCTCAGCAAGTTAACAGCAGAGTGTGATTGTATATTGTGTGGAAATCTGGTAACCCTAATCCATACACACCGCCCAATGTTAAACGATTTCTCCATATACAGTACACCTACATACAAAACATTACAAGCCTGCATAATATGAGGGCATTAGGATATTAAATTAGCATTGCATCAATAAGCATTCAACTATTGTCAATCTTGTCACTCAGGGCCCTGTAGCTGTACAACTCTAAGAAATAGAACATTTTAAAACAATGCTTGTATTATAGCACCAAATTTACTGCATTGTACTGTAAAACATACCTTTGTCTTGCTTAAAAATAGTGCCCATTCAGGAGATAGCACTCTAGCACCCTCTTGTGGTCACTTTGCTGCCTAGCAGACTAGGAATAAGTTTGACAAACAAGATATTCTAATTTTCCATACTGTTGTATGGCGATGGTCATACTACTAATAATGAATGGCTCATAATGACGACCTACTGTATATATGAGGTCTGTGCCTCATAAAAATATATCCTTTACTGTATACCATCTCCCTCACTAAGAAGACAAAAAAAATGCAAAAGTGAAACCCTTCTAATAATAATACACAACGGAATTTACAAAGCTGACAATGACTGTGCTTCATCGAAGATCAAATAAGATAACTGTTTGTATGTCAATTGAAACTAACAGTACAGTGTGTTGTGTTCTCAGTATATCATTTACTGTAGATCTGGGATATTTACCAAACTATTTTTCACGTTCTCCCAATCTTTATACTGTCAATATACAGTTTTTTTTTTTTTTTTTTAAATACACTTAATTATTAAAAAAAGATTAATTTGCCAGTTTTGGATAAATAGAAAAAATAAAAGGCTAGCTAATACTATCTAGTAGGATTTTTTTTTAAAAATACGCAATTTCATTTCTTAACCACTGGGGAGCGGTAGAGTCTAAGTAATACTTCGCAGAAACAAACTGTACAGGACATAACACCTTTCACCTGCTGTTGCTATAATAGTCTTGCAGAGATTAGGCGAGTGCAATGTAATTAGAACACGGCATCTCTTCATCACAGTGCCCCTATATCACAACTGTTAGAGTGACAGACCTTTATGTACTGTGTCAGAGATCTGGATTGGTCTGTGTAAGGATAGGTAAAGTGGGTACATACATACTGTGAACTGTATCTAAATTGTGGCTATGTTGTGGTTTTTTCAAGTCACGTGAGTATTGACTATCTTTGAGAGGGTTTTTAATGCCAGTTTTGATGTGTCACTACGATTAAAACCCCCTGTTGTGATACGTCAACAAACTGCCAAACTGGACTGTCAGCTAGGCCTACTTTATTTTTATTGGGCAGAGACAATTCCTGTTCCGCTTAACTCAGGTAGGGGTGGTTTCACAGACCCTGATTAACACTAATCTACTCAGTGGTGCAGTGGTAAAAAAGAAGTGGGTATACTGCATGTTTTTGTGTCCCAGGCCAGTTGGTGGCATGGTGGGCACGAAGGTTGTGCAGAGATGCCCTTACATTACGTGCATGTCAGTTGTGCTGCTCGTGCAGGATCGTGGGTTAAAGGTTAAATCGGAAGAGATTCTGCCCATCATTGAATGCACCTGACTCACTTTATATAATAGATTGGAATATACCTTGGCTTTAACCCTTGATATAGAACACTTTATTTCTTAAATGAGAATGGATAAACACCATATTCCCCAAATGAGAAGTGGGTAAACTCCCTCGACTACACTACTGAACCTACCTTACCGGAGGTAACATTCGGTACAGTAGTCTAGTATTAGTGCTAATCAGGGTCTGTGAAAGTTTAGGATGGTACTTTACTGCTGTTGTGGGACCCAAAAGAGGATCTTTTATCAAAGGGTTTTAGCTTGAATTAATGTCCTGCTTTGCCCTGTTTAGCTAAATGTTATTTAACTTTTCAGTCCCAGAACTTTATTGACAGCAATGTACTTAACATTAGCTACCAAGCTTAAAAAACCTTGTGAGTGAGTTTGTCCCAATGTATTTATTGCCAAGGGACTGTGTGATAACTTCTTAGTGCCACTGTACATAAATCACCATGGAGCTCCAGAGAAATTACATTGTAATTAGAGTCATTTAATATAAAAAAGCTAATGGGAAATATTAAAGACAATTCAGCTTTGGACTGTATTTCTAAACATGACTAATTCAAAAAGAAAGAAAAACCCTGAGAGATACTTACGCTCGCAGTAGCTTGAGGCTTGACTGGCATAGATGATATTTCTTATTACTGCCATCTAATGCTTTTTTGACAAGCAATAACAAGGTGATGGAATGGCATGTGGGTGAGGATATGCTGCTGTGGACATCTTTTGATTATTCAGACACTCCTCAGTGTCTTCAGAAAGCTGTAGCAAAACAAAAACCAAAACCAAAATACTATAAATATAGATTTTTTTTTCCCATTGGCAAGTTTTCCACACTTGAGAACATTTAGGGTGCAAATTAATCTGGTTGCTGGAATATTCATTATATCCCCCAGCTGTTGCAGTTTCTGCCTAAATGAACATAATGAGCTTAGTTGCCTCAATGGGAATATTATTAGACTGTCAAAGGGACTGGAGTGATGGTTTATTCTTAAGAGAGTAAATAGTCATTTGGCCAGCTCAGGAGAGGGACCTGTCTGCATGCACTGTGCAAAGCAATTGATCTGCAGAAAAGGCTTGCGATTAGGCGTGTTCCTGTATAAACTGGGGCTGTTTGTGTTTTCAGAAGGGATCACCTGGGACTAGTTTTGCATCAGTTTATTTCTGCTGCCCTGAAGCTAAAGACTTAGCTATAAAACCGCCAGGTTTTTAAAAGTCATTAAATAAAGTTAGGTATTCCTGAAACTTATCTAGACTGTTAATAACGAACGTAACAGGATTGAGCAGTTTCATGAATATCAGCTTTTCATTAATTGACCAAAACAGCCTCCTCTTTGAATCTGGCACTATATTTCATGGCACACATTTGAAATATTCGAAAACAATAATAATTTGCAATTTATTTTTTGTTATTGCTGTAACCGTTATACTATACAGCAGGTGTAGCCAATCAAAAACGAACATGATTTGTCTAGAATCAGAATGCACAGACTACTACCAAACAACTAGGATTCTCCAAGCAAGCCCAAAGAGAAAAAAAGAGTTACATCAAAATATTGTATTTTGAGAAATGGGTTACTAAAGCAGCACCGATGACTAGACTGGGATATAGACACAACAGTACAGTAAATATTGAAAATGTCTACTTATTTTCCAATTACTAAAACGCATCTTATTCAAACAGTTCTGTTGTCTTAGCCCATAGAAGAAACTGTGTGACCAGCCTTCAACTCCTGGTTCTGTTAATTAAATTCCCCTTTCAAATCTTCCTCCTGTCATTTTGTCTTAATCCTGCTCCCCAGACAGTAGATCACGTTTCTCCTGTTTTAATTAAACCCTGTAATTGCACAATACTTAAACCTGATCAGTATTACAGACATCCTGTCTTCACCTGTTTTTTGTTTATTGTGAAAAAAAGTATGCTGAAGCACATGTCTGTATTAGAATGTTGTAATAGTTTCTTTTTTACTATTTAAAAAGTCACAAAAAATATGTTTGAAAGTTCTATTTTAAACCTGCTCATTGATGATTTATTTTAGTGGATTAATCATCCATCAACCTTTGCATTAATCTGCATTCAACTCCATAATCATGCTCCAGAACACCTACAATATCTAATACATGACAAACAGAATCAGATCAGCAAACTCATACAGTCCTAATTAAAGTTTTATCATCATACATTGTAAGTGGCTCCAAAGGCATTTTGATTAATGAGAATTTGCACTTACTTATTTCCTCAACAGCTGGTATTCCAGTGGCATCTGCCAAATTCTTTAAACACCCAGGAATGTGGCTTGATCCTCAATTGAACACATTGATGCCATTATCATTATTATTATTTCTTAGCATCACTGCAGTTTATTATACTCTTGATGTACTTATAGGAATACAAATGATCAGAGCTGCAATACTCAATATTAGGATGTTTTTTTGCTCCCTTCCTATTGAGAAACAATTAACACTGCTGCCTCAACGCACCAACAACAATGCTGTGATTATTAACAACAAACAATGCAGATGAGTCTAATCCTGTGATTACAAAGGCCACTGTTGATTTAGGGACTGCATGGTTTGCTTATCTTTCCAGGAGTATGTCTGAAATGTATGGCATGCATGGATTGAGTCTCCTAAATATTTACTTTCCCCAATTTGTTTGGTTTTAGGTGAGCAGCCATCCAGCTAATAAATGTGTGTAAGGTTAATAAAGAGCATGGTGCATCTTACTGTCCATCATAGTGACCTACTATGTACATTAGAGCCCAGGATATCCATGAGCGCAGTCATTTTGTGACATTGATAATTGAATACCAAAATCCATCACTAACCGATCTCTAAAGAAAGATCACCAAGCCTACATCCACAGACTGTAATCTGCAGGCAATATTACCAATCTGTTCTATGGAGCAGGACACATAATGATTGGCTGTGAATAAATTGCATAGAGAAAATTGATGGGACCCATACAGGACCCAAATCAGCATGAGAAGTGTGGCCTTCAGGTTGAATCCCTGAACCTCCACTGACCCATAGGCAATCTCCCGGCTAACACAAGCCTTCAATTTAGAGCAGTGCGCTGATTTGACATGCTTTGCAGCTGATTTTAAACATTCTTGAAAAGAGAATAGCACAGGTAACAACATAATCCTCTACAGTGCATGTGTAACATGTTGAATTGAGAGATGACACATACAGTAAAGTACATGTAAATATATGTGCTAATAAAGTATTGCTATTCTGTGGGCCCTTTTCGCAAATATTTAACTCATTTTAAAAAGGTTTTGTGATGCCTTAAATAAAGCTAATGAAAGGTTCCTGTAGTTATTCCAGGAGATTTACTTTTCTCAGATCGAGCTCTGCTTCTGCTTAGCAATGCACTGTCATGTGGAACAGCGTGGTTCACCAGGTCATCCTGTTGGATTTGAACACATGCATGACAGATTCTATATATATATATATATATATATATATATATATATATATACATATATATATATATATATATATATAGCATTTTTAAACCAAAATTAAACAATTGAATTCGGAGGATTACTTTTCTTAGGTAAAGCTCTGCATTTATAGGCTGGACAGGTTTCAAGTATTTTTTCTGTCAAATTTCTTTTTATTTATGTATCATTGAACTGAGTCAGAAAAGTCAGGCGTAGAGCTAGCTAGAACAAATTAATAGAACTGGTGTCAGAACCTGACATAATAAACCCCAAAAGCACAGGATTAGCATATATCTAGAGTTTATGTAAAATGTTACCGAGAAGTTTACTGCCCTTAAATAATGAATACACCAACTCCTGCTTGAAGTTTCACTCTATAAATGTCTGCTCAAATGATGACAGATATCTGTACATACCAGAAATGTGCAGTGTTTATGTTTGCAGTTAGTATTTTATTATTACATTAACAAAACAGGAAATAAGACAACAAAACACTGCAATGCGTATTTACTAACATGATATACTAACTTAGTAATAGTCATTTTCATTTATATTCAATTACTTTTAAAGTAATAACTGTTACTATACCCAATGCATTTGTATAGCCACGGACTGCACATACAGAACAGTACAAATGGGAACAGATATATGTAAATAGCTTAAAACACCATAGGAATACTCTACCGGCCTATTAGCTTAAAGAAAGCAGGACCATTCAAAGACAGCATTACCAGCAGGAGCAAAACAATGCATTTGGAACAAATGTTTCAATGGTCTTGGCACAGTATCACACTAGTACTGACATGGTGCATGATACAGTGTGTGCGAGTCATTGAAATGGCAAACTACTGCAGTAAAATGCTACCAGTCTCTTACTGGCCATTTTACCTGTGGTCTGATCCAACTTTAGCTTTAAGAGAAACAGAGTAAAACAAGTAAGTCGGAATAAAAGAAGCGCAATGATATGTTTTTTTATTCAGCTCATCTGTCTCTGTGTTAGGGCCCTAGTGTCGTTTGGACAGCGTAATTCACACTAGTGTGAAGAACCAAGTCCGGCTAGTTTTGGCAGGTGTGAAACGTCACAAATATTTGTTTTGTACCAAATGAGGGTGCTTGGATTAACTTGAAAAGTTTTCTTGCCACAATCTTTCCTTGACATCATGATAACTGCCCTGTGACAGGATGTCAAAGGGTTATAGAGACTCAGAGACTGTAACTGCGGTTTTAAGCACTGGGAAGTGCATTTATTAAACAGAAATAAATAAAAAAAAACACTGCTCACAGAGCTAAATAAACAGGGTAAACAACACTTCACCTTCACTGATCCACATAGCCACAAACCAAACAACACACTATTTCCCTCACCAGCTCCCTCCCAACAGCTCTCTCAAACAAATCATTTTTTCCTCTTGTATCCCGTGTGGCTGGAGCCTAATTAATCATCAATTATTCAATTAAAGCTCCAGCCACATTCTCACATGTATTTGGCAGGAATAGGAATTAACCCCATCCCTGCCAACCCCTACCACCAACACACAAACAAAATACTATTTACAAGCAGGGCTCTGCCTGCCACAGGCTCCTGCAATTTACCAAGTCAATTGCATGATTGAGAAGTCATAGATATGGTACCGCTAATCTTGACGAGAGTGTTCTTATAGAGTGGACTGTACAGTACAGAGTAAAAACAGCACTGCTGGCTCATGTCTAGAATTAGCCAAGCTGTAATAAGGATAGCATGCATTTGTATGCGTTACCATTCAGGTCAACTGACCAGCAATGTGAACATGGAAAACTAGATTACCAGCCATTCAATCTCAATGGGTCTTTCCTGGTTATTTAAAATGGAGAAATCCATAAAAAAAAGAAATGGCAAATCTATCTATCAATCTATCTGTCTGTCAATCAGGTCTCTTTGAGAAGCTTAGTGAATGATCTGCTCTGAGTTGAAGCAGCAACAGTAGTTTACAAATTCTCTTATTTACTATCTAACACTTGTTTGTATGATGCACAGGTAGAAGATATGTATTATACAATAGCAAGAACCGTCTGCTTGTGCTACTTGATGTCATAGCTGTGTCTCTATGTGGTGATATCTCAGGACCACAGTTCTCGTTACACATGACCATTGTATAATCACAATATGGCACTCCAGGTTTATGTCGTTATGGGATATCAACCCTTCTTGGGTTGGCTGAAGACACTCGGCTTTGCCTCATGCCTCACAATGACACATGCCCTGTGATGCTACATTGCTTAAATATCCTTGAAATGGCTAGAGAGTTTGGTGATCTAGACACCCATTGATGTTGGTGTTGACAGCCCCTGGGGATAGGTCAGTTACATAATTTAATAAGCAATTTCTCATTGAGTGGTACAGCAGTAAGCAGTGATCTGCCACAGTACTCATTCACAACCTGAACCAGTTCATAGAAAATCTGATAAAAATGGTGCATTATTCAGTAAAATACATACAGTGTCAAATTGACTATATTGTAACCCACTCTTGAACCTCTTGAGTCTGCATATCCAGCTGAAACCAGCACTAGTTACAGCTGGGGGAAAAACATTAAGGGAGATAATTGTGCCTTTTCTATTTGTGTAACCAGATCGCTGTTTAATTGAAAGTCTTCTCTTCAGATTCTGCATGCACTATAACATGTCAGGACTGAGTAAGCCCTGTTCAGCAATGAGGACTTCCCTGATGACTAGCCCTGCTTGAATAACAAGCGTTTGTCTGTCAAGATATTTACACAACTCTTATTCACAAGACTTTGCAGATTGTCAGGTAAATTAACAAACTTGACTTCCACTGTATTGGCTTTGAATTGGCTCAACTAAACACATTATTCATGTTTCCCTGGAGAAAGCTGTCAGCTGTCCAACCTGCACAAATGTCTCCAGTTTATTCTCTTGTAAGATTAGGAAATTGGTTTTCAATAAATCATACACAATTCCACTGCTTCTTAGATGACTCGTCTCTGTTTACTACAGTAACACTGGGATTGGGGATTCCCACAACCTTTCATTTCTTTATAGCTGTTTTGGATTTAACATATTAAACATGGAACATGGGGCATGTTTAATATGTTAAATCCAAATCCTGGGGCAGCAGTGTGGAGTAGTGGTTAGGGCTCTGGACTCTTGACCGGAGGGTTGTGGGTTCAATCCTCAGTGGGGGACACTGCTGTTGTACCCTTGAGCAAGGTACTTTACCTAGATTGCTCCAGTAAAAACCCAACTGTATAAATGGGTAATTGTATGTAAAAATAATGTGATATCTGTATAATGTGAAATAATGTATAATGTGATATCTTGTAACAATTGTAAGTCGCCCTGGATAAGGGCGTCTGCTAAGAAATAAATAAATAATAATAATAATAATAATAATAACATGGATATTCTGAACTGGGGAGAAAAACAGGGGTGAAATGATCAGGCATTCTGGAGCTCATGGACTAAGATTTGCAAGGTCTATTGGTGCATTATTTTGAGATATGCACATGCGTCAGCAGTTCATTGCATTTGTTTGCATTAGAGACCCTAGTCTCTAAGTTGCCTTGGATAAAGGCATCTGCTAAATAAACTAATAATTATAATAATAATAATATTCAAATTCAGAGGGTGTAAAGTTTTCCTTAAATCAGATTGCAAAATTGTTGTTCCGCTCCCAAGTGGGGCAATTGAAATAACATTCTCTATATCACGGCTGCTATTAAAAGTGTGCATAACTGGCAGCCTGCTTGATAGTTCCAATGTATTACGTTGTTATTCATGGAAAGCATTAGCAGGCATCCTGGGGGCTTTTTGAGTTAAAGTGTTTAAGATTCTACAGCAAGGAAGCCTTGACTGATTGCATTCGTATATCTTTGAACTATATGAAGAAAAAAATCTAAATAAATAAAAGCTACAATGATGGAAACATTAATTATGACAGAAAAAAGAAAAAGCAGTGAAGTGAACACGCATTTTACTCGCTGACCTTTTAGGTTACATTCTTTAAACGCAATCGCTTTCCCAGGTTTGCCACCTACTGAGAGGAATACCGTGTGGTCTATCAGGTAGAACTGAGACAGTGGGAATCTGCAATTCCTCACACAACCGGTTTGATAAATTTGCTGTAAAAATCATCCAATTATTCTTGGAGCCCATATATCAGCCTGTTGTGTTTCATATCAGAGTTTAAATTAAGCTTGGAGAGTTTGCTTACAATTCCCTGTTGTCCCAGATGACATACATAACTTTCCAAGTCAAGCTGTAAGTGCAGGGAAGCTCTGGAAAAATCAACGTCATCCCACCTACAATACAGACATTCTCATGCCACCCTTTACTCAAATCTGCGTTACAATCTTTCTCCTAAAATAAAAGGTGTGGCAGTTTACAGATTATATTTCTGAAGAATATTATTTAAAGTACTGGTGCTTGTGCAGATGTCTAAGTATGTCTGTTGTTGATCCGATGCTGTCCTTATAAAAGTTTTCCCCGGTATTTCTGCCTGTTATTTTTACAGTTTTACCATTTTCTGCTGCCACCTTTTCAAAACATGATATTGCACAGTATGTGTAAACTGTGGATAGGGGACTGTGGATTGTGTCTATCTTTTCTTCTGGATGTTTTTTCAAGTTTCCCTAGTCAGTTTCATATTGGACTGATTCCGTCCATAGTTCATATTTTATCACAGTGGTGTAATCCTCAACTTCAGAAGTCTTGAATTACTGTTAAATGCCAAAGACAATTAACAGGTGAAGTGACACCACTGTTAAAATAATAATATGTTCAATTCAACCTTTTCCTTTACATAGCTCAGCAATTTATTGCAACGTTCTCCTAAGAGATGCATTAAACAGTTATGAGGGCCGAGAAAAAGTCACTTAAATCACGCTCCATATATTTATATATTTGAACATTTCGAAGAAAATTGCACAGTGGGAATTTGAAAGTTCAGCGTTCCCTTGACAAGCTCATTAGTCACAAATGTAGTAAGACTACTTTTGCATGGTATTTGTGTTGTTTTCCCATGGTTATACTATGCATTTACCATGGTTTGTCATGTTTGCTTATATGCTTTACCATACCTCACTATTCTTTACAATGCTTACATATGCTTTACCATGCTTTCACTATGCTATATTACACTTTTGCTGTGCTTCTACTATGGGAAACTTTTAAAAGGGTGGTACTGACCCTGTAGCAGATAGACGCCTAGACAAAATAATAAGACACACACTTTACTGCTGCTGAACCAAAACTGTGTATTGTGCTGACCTTTTACACATATATTCCTATATGCAATAGCGTCATCTCCTGCACTGAAATAGTAACTGTGACCTTGAATAGGTTCCTTAATGGAATGGTGCCAACATTACAGTCTCCATATTAGAAAAGGTGAAGAATCACTAATTGAAAATAATGTCTTGTACAGATTGTATTAATTAGTCAAGCGTGGTCCTTGAAAATGGAAATAGCTGCCCTTACAAGTCAACCTTGAAAAAGATCATTGTTGCATTTCCTGTAAAATAAATAAAAAGCCTTCAACCAATAAATTTTAAACTGCATGAATCCCAATGTATTGTAAAATTTAAAATCTATTTTTTGTTTTGTTTTACAGGAATGTTGTTACTGCAACATAATCATAATTCATAAAGCTGTATGAATGATACTGACATTTCCATTACCTACATGAGATTAGCATATTTTCAGATATTTCTGTCAACAATCCCAGTCCTCTGCTAAAGCAATTTGTTATGCTTTTGCATTGTCAAGCTGGCAGAAATGGATTACATTATTCATCCACCACTGAGCGTCGTTCCTTCGTCTAATGCCTTGCAAATATGATTAAAACAGAAATGGTTTTTGATGCATCTCCCTTATGGCTTACATACGAAACTCCTCAATGTAAACTCAATGATTGCAATAAAAAAAGGATCAGCTTGGCACTCTACACAGCCTTTCCTATTAATAACAGAAGTCTTGCTCGAGGAGATCAAAAGAACAAATGGAATATCAATTAGCTTCATTTCTTTAATTACTTGCTTAATCGAAGCCCCATCACTCCTACATCTCCAGCTTGAAGCGCTTGCATTTTGCTGTCTATCACTAAATTAAGATGAAGAGTTAGGATTTCTCTCTCTGGCCCCTCACCCCCATCTCACAATCAGAGTAATTAGACTGATTTAATTGAAGCGCTTCAATTTTATTCTTGTTTTCTGCTGATCCTAGCTCCCGACCCGTTGTATGGTAGGTTGAGTTATGCACTTCAATGGGCATCGGTTTTATTGCATGCTGTAAATACTGCGGAATTAGAGACCACAAATCTGATTTATAAACCCTTCCTAGAAGTATTCAACAGTGAGGGAAAAAAAAGGTAATTCCACAGACTGGGAGGTAAATCTCTTAGTCTCTTGGTACCGGCTTTCCAACAGATGCTGAGAAAAAGGGGCCAGAAGATTTGTGAATACAATTGACAAACAATCCAAAATGGTTCTTTTGAGCGTGCCAGTGCTGCTATTGTACTGCATAAAAGTATCTGGGTCCCTGGCTTCAGAATGTAATAGACACTGCTGAGGAAAACATATTGTTTAGAGATGTATTGCACTGCTAAAGAGATTATTGTGGAAATGTCACATACTCTTGATAGATTAAAAGCTTAAATAGCTGGCCGTACTTTCTGCATGTTTAGCAGTTATAAATAAACGCTGATTTAGATGATGTAAAAAAAACAATCCCATGAAACTCCAAAAATTGAGCAAGAAAAGAAGAATTGTCAAATGTTTTTACTAAGCAGCAAGGAGCATGGTATGACAGGGAGGTGAAAACCCTTGCTTGTTCCATCAGGTGTCTCTGTTGCACATGGAATGTAAAGTACCTCCTAGAGGTATTCACTGATAATGCAGGGAATGAAAGATCAAAACACGATGAAGTAAGATATAATAACAAGAATCGTTTCCGCCTGTGTATTTAGAGCTATAGCGGCAAACCAGTAAAAAAAAAAAAAAATGCTCTGTGTCTTTTCCTACTTTGTACAAAAGACAAAATCATCTAGTTTACTCAATTGTTGTAACCTTCTCCAACCTTCTATTCTTTTCATCAGCTAGGCTTTGAATTAAATGACGTAAAGTCATTTCACACATCTTTTTTTTTATTTTCAATATAGTTCCAGGAATGGATGAATAGAGAAGAGCTTTGTGCTTGCCGGACACACGTTGACACCTTATGAACATCAAAGAGCAAGTCCAGCAAAACATTGCAGATTCTGTCTGCATACTTAAATGTTCTCTATATTGACAATGTAATACCATAAATACAGAAGCTCACCCGATATACATTAAGAAAAACTATTTAAAATGCATTTGTGGTCTGTTATATTTTGTGACAACTGCAAATCACTGTAAAGAAGCGCTAAATATTGAAACTACAGGTTTGATTTTATTAGAACATTTGTATAAGGCAATATTCATGTGTTTTGATTAAAGCAAACATGTTGTCTAATTTCTAATAGTCAGAACTGCACGTATATTAATTATTTCAGCTGCTTCACAGTACATGGTAATTATACACTTACTCATGGTGACCAGTATGCGACAGTCCCTCGGTCTGAACTGGAATGTTTGTTTTGTGGTAGTCAAAAAACAATATCTGTAAACTGTAACTGAAACGGCCACAAAATAAAAAGGCTGTGCTATAGTCAACCACTTCTTGCCTCAATTTAGTTCGAAATAACAAAAGCACAGACAAGTCCAAATGGAGCTACCCAGGAAACAAGACCGGATGCGAAAGCTCCAATGGTTCGCAGTGCATGTGACTCTTGCTGCTATATCTACTGTATACAGTGCTGAGCCTGGCCTTTTCAGAGCCTTCCTGCAAGCTACTGTGTTTTCCGTTTTTCATTACCACTTAATAACAGCGTTTTACAAGGAACGTCACATCGTGCGTTTGAATTAGCTTCAGGAGAAGGTGGTTGATCGACGGGTCAAAAGGCAGCGTAGCTCCATTCCTTGCTCACATTTCCAAGGAGATGCATCTGTCTCAGCACTGCTCCTCTCCCAGCGACTCACGGATCTCTCCCATGTCCATTGAACCTCTGGGGACCAGCGCTTTGCCCCCACTGCTGCCTGCTGGCCCTGGAAAGACTTCGACAGAGCTCGAGACAGACTGCACAGAGCGGTCCCGGAAGTAGTTGAAGGCCTCCTGGTCAATGAACGTCTGTTCCTCGCGGAGGCCCTGTTCGAACATCTTGCGCTTGTGTCGGAACTCTATGACTGTCTTTGTGTACGAGTTCAGGGTGGTGACAGAGGCTGCCATGCAGCAGGTGAACGAACCCCAGGCCAAGCTGTGGAGGTACAAAAAAGGGGGACAGTGGTCAGTTAGTACTGACTGCTCTAGAATTCTGCATCGCTTTTGGTTCTCATTTTGTAACATTCATGAAACAACTTTCTGGTTGTTTGGTTCCAGTTTTACAAAATGAACAGGTGTCCGTCCCCCCTCCCCCCACCCCCATGGGCCTTGCAATATCCGCAAACTACTCTACCACATTTTCGAACATCAACAGTTGTTTGCATTGTCGTTAATGGTTAGTAAATATAATCAACTCAGAATAATAAGGATGTGCCTTGCTAGCCTGAGAGTCTATGCTACCAAACATTAGCAGCAAAGAGAAGGAAGCTTCAGTGATGTGCTGCTGTCGTCTGATTTTTAAGAGGTAGCCGGTGACAGGCTCGTAATCCACTAGATGGCCAAGGAGAAATGAAGCAATTCCAGCTGCTTGTAATAGATGCCGATAGAGAAGCTGCAGTAATTCAGCCACACAAATAGCATTTCCAAGGCTGTCGGAATAGTGCACTGTTTCTCAAGGTTTCATAGCTTAGTGTCCAAATAGCATAACAGAGAGGTAATTTGCTTCCAATTGAGAAATATCTATAGACATCGAATTTCATTTTCCTTTCAACTTTGATTTCAATGTGGCACACATCATTTATTCTCGCCTCTGACAAGAGGTGATCTGATTCAAGCATTCAGAATCCTAAAAGGTATAGACAATGTTGACCCAGGGGACTTTTTTGACCTGAAAAAAGAAACAAGGACCAGGGGTCACAAATGGAGATTAGATAAAGGGGAATTCAGAACAGAAAATAGGAGGCAATTTTTAAACAGAGAATTGTAAGGGTATGGAACCAGCTTCCCAGTAATGTTGTTGAAGCTGACACCCTGGGATTCTTCAAGAAGCTGCTTGATGAGATTCTGGGATCAATAAGCTACTAACAACCAAACAAGCAAGATGGGCTGAATGGCCTCCTCTCATTTGTAAACTTTAATATGTTCTTATGTTCTCTTAAGACAGAAACAACTTGGACATGTGCATCATTTTCATTTTAGTACCAACACGTCCTAAACAAGCAGCAATTCTGGTTTGAGGCTTCCTTTTACAGGAATTATATTAAAACATCACTGCAGACCACCGCAATACCAGCAACATAATGCATGATATGGCACTGTAATCTATTATCAATTATACACCATCACAACCTTTAGAACCTTCACAATTCAGCACTCATCACAAAGCAGCAGTGTTCTGCCATCATGCAGGGGCGCTGGAACTAGGGGTGCTGGGGGTGCAGCAGCATGGCTTCCATCCAGCACCCCCACTTTAAAAATTGTTCCAGTGCCACTGCCATCATGGTCAATTTTAGACGATAGAGTCAATTTACTACCACCTTCCAAAGTTCTGCATTCTTTGCAATTTACAACATTAGAAACCAGGTCTTGTTTACATATTCCTAAAAAAAAAAGCTATCAGATGGTGGTTTAAGCTTTAAGGACACAAGTCATATGCTTCCTCCCCATTTAATACTTGCTAATATACTGTAGATCAAAAAAGCAGAACAGAAATCTCCAAATGGTGATAATGATTATGAAGAAACAGCAACTGAGCTGACATTTTCAGCATAGTTTCTAACAATCATATTAAAAAGATGGGGTTTTGAAATTCAATGACATGCAGTCTCTTGAAGTGACTATTTTTGTGCTTTTGAAAACGTGGGAATTAAGTGCTGCTGCCTTTGTGACAGGATTGGTGGTCCCATGCCTCTCCAAGATACCACTCTGTGATCCACCACATCCAACTTTAACGTCAAACTTAATTTTCAGCTATTTTAAATGGAAATATCCGCAAGGTGAATACAGCTTTCATGTTACCATTGTCCCTTATTTCATTTGTTTTACACTGGCTACGGCAACAGCACTCTAGGGGTTCAAATTCTAGTGGGGAGCTTGTTTCCATAGCAACAGCAGATTTTTTTTTTCTCACTGCCTGGTAACAGTGGTTTGTAAAATGCAAAAAAACGAGCAACCTTAAAAAAATTGCAATTTTCAGATGAACACATCTTTATTTATTTCTCCAAATAATGCATAAATAAAATGACATAGCATATTAATGCTTAAGTGACATTAATATGTTTGTATCATAAACCATGGAACATCAACAGGTTACGTTTCTTTGGAAACTATTTGAAAGACATCTGGCAATAGTTTCATAAAGTAGCTAATGCCGTCTTTGGAAGGAATTTAATCAGTTTGTACATGAACCTTCTGTTGACATTGCTGCTGTGCTAATACTTCCTAAGACTTTTATTCCAATGTTTAAGACTTGTTTGAATATGTTTGGTGTTGGGACAGATATGGATGCCGAGGTCAATGTTAAGACAATCAAGATGAAGACAATCCCAATGCTTTCTCCCTTGGTTCAGACAGCAGATTACTGCAAACAGACATTCAAACTGGGACTGAGTGACCTAACAGGTTTATCTTAATGAAGATCAGTACAAGCAAGATGTTTTTTTTTTTTTTAAGTGGGTTAATATTTTGATGGAAGCTTGGTCTTAAGGAAACTGCCTTAGAAAACTTTGGGTTCCTGTTGAGATTTTTCGATTTCTCAATTTCTCCAAAAAAAAAAAAAAATGTATAGAACAGTTTGTGATAGTCTTTTCACTGAATATTGGCACATGCATGAGCTTATAAGAAAGTCATATTCTGTGCTGAGATGAATCAGTGATAGACAAAAGAGACCCTTTGATAGAGACAGAGAGAGAGTACGGTAAATGTGAAAAAGTAGGAAACTGCATTTCAAAAACATTTCCCCAACTGAGAGACAAACAAATTCGATATATCTCTTAAATGATTACCGCAGTAAATTTGCACTGTAATTTTGTAGTTTTCCAATGCTTTATCATGACACGTTTTTATAAGTTTTACCTTCCCTCTCTGGGCTTTACAGAGGTTAGCTATGCTTGACCAAGCTTTTACTATGCTTCAATACACCTTGCCATGCTTTCAATATGGTACATTTGTATAATGGATGAGCACTTGCA
This sequence comes from Acipenser ruthenus, assembly GCF_902713425.1. Classification (NCBI taxonomy): domain Eukaryota; kingdom Metazoa; phylum Chordata; class Actinopteri; order Acipenseriformes; family Acipenseridae; genus Acipenser; species Acipenser ruthenus. Next base: position 4,445,286 of record NC_081210.1, read on the forward strand.
AAAAAAAAAAAAAAGTCAATTGTTCCCTATGTGCTGTGCTAATGAGCTAATCATGCCTCCTACATGAGAGTACATGAACTCCTAATTAGCATCACTTTTGAGAAAAAGTGCTGATGCTCAAACAACACATCCTGCACGCGACTCTTAGCTGGCAATCAGCAATGAATGCTGGAAAAGATTGCCAAAGTTAATGCATTCAAAACAGGATTTAGTTAGCAGCTAATTAAGAATCAGTACAGTGGAGAATCGCCAAGTGTTTTTAAAAGAGCACGGCTGGAGAGTTTTGTTTATTCCTAGTTTTGGAAGCTGGAGGAGGAGGGGAGTTTGCTGAACGTCTCATCTTGGTAAATAAATACTTTTGAATACGTACCAGAACGACCAGCCATAGTCCCAAGTGTGGGGTCTCCAGTCCTCTGGCCCAAGGCTGACTGTCACCTGGAATACCTGACTGTACATCATGTGGGCCACCATTCCTAGGAGTCCTGTAAAGACCACAATTAAAGTAAGAAAAACAGTGTACTTATTACCTAAAAACAAAGCTGTATGCTTATGACAGCTTGTGTGGAAGGACCACCTCACTATTGTGACTGCGCTTTTCTTGTGCCAATACTTGCTGGAGGGTTCATTTTCATCAATAAATCGAAATCTAATGTCCCAAAATGACCACATTCTATATTATTATTATTTATTTCTTAACAGACACCCTTATCCAGGGCGACTTACAATTGTTACAAGATATCACATTATACATTATTTCACATACAACTACCCATTTATACAGTTGGGTTTTTACTGGAGCAATCTAGGTAAAGTACCTTGCTCAAGGGTACAACAGCAGTGTCCCCCCCTGGGGATTGAACCCACAACCCTCCAGTCAAGAGTCCAGAGCCCTAACCACTACTCCACACTGCTGCCCTAGTTCCTTACAACACAGAACATTGTGGTGGTGTTGGGTTGGCCCCATGTCACACTTCTTCAGTACCTGAAGACTGCAGAGTCTAGTTGTCCAGTGTTTGTTGTTCTGCGATTGGATGGAGTTGCTTATTATACCATGGTTTGGGTCATGTCATGGTATGACTCGTTAAGAAGTTTACTGTAAAGCACAGCCAAGAGTAGTACAACCTAGTGAAAGTATGTAAGATAGGCAAGCATGGTAAAGCACAGAAAAGTATGGTAAACAAAAAAAGGTCATGTATGGTATGAACATTGGAAAAGCGTAACAAATTGCAAATACCATGGTAAACCTGAAGGAAAAGCATCCTTAACTTATTCACATAAAATTAGACAAACACTTTGATTAGATGTGTGCCTGCTAAAGGCAGACATAATACAATTCTGCACAGGTTAGTACTCTATTCCCAATTTTATACTGGATACATATTTTCACTGTGTGCATATTTATTAGTCAGCCGGTCATGTACACAGACTCTCAAGATACAGTGCCAAAACATCAGATTTAATTTAATTTCTAATTTGATCCTGTCAGCAGAGGATTGCTTTTCATAATCTTCTAACTGTGGCTCAAATTAAACAGCCTTGTATTTTAGCAAACATCAGATTGCATAGCAGGTTCTGCTATCTACCTCATTGTCTCAGTCAATCATGCCTATTAATCACAGCATGTGAGGTGTGAGATGGAGAAAAATCATACGAAAATGCATGTGTGTGTGTGTGTGTGTGTGTTCATTTCTTCAGATTATTAATGGCATAAAAAAGCCTCTTTGAATTCTGCTCATGTAATCAGTGCAATATGAAGTCAAATTTACACAGTAGAAACATACTATTAAGGCAATGGGCTTTAAAATGCTTAAAGAGGTTTGCAGACTGCTTTTCAGGGCAAGCATTCTGAAGAAATCAATTCAGGATTACTGGTATGTTGTTGAGTAACAGCGACCTATTGTGCTAAATCATGACACCAGCACCGCATGTTCTTATCTTAAAGGGACGTAGCAGTGGTACTGTCATGGCAAATTTAGTTCAATGCCAAATTAAATAATTGGAGTTAGAGCCAATTACATCTAATGGCATTTGCAATACTTAAATACACATTAAGATTTCTTAAGTTTCTGAAGTACATAAATTACAAAGAGATAACTGATATTTATAAATCGTAAATCCTATTTTCTTCACATCATAGAAACTGGGAAATATCAAAGCAGACTCACCCGCTCGCACAAGTGTATTTTCTAAGAGCACAAAAAGAAACATCAACAAATCCTTATCAACTCACCAGCATTTCCCGATAATACCAGGCCGTGCGTTACCGCTGTTGACTAATCTTGAAGTGTGTTTCACAATATTCATTGTGAGAAGGTGTCTTCATCCAATAATGTTACAGTGTGTTCTAAAAATCCCTAACATCAGGTCACTCTTGAGTTCAAGAGCATTTAGGGACTCTGGAGTTGTTCTTACAAGCCTCTCACGTTGTGAATTAGGCTACAGAAGCCTCTAAGGAACCACCCCATAATAGTACGAAGATTTGTAGAATTTTTTTTTTTTACCTAACCTTTTCATTCCACAAAAAAAAGAGTTGTCAAGTACCTGAAAGCACTGTGAACACGGCTGCAAAGGCATTCAACTTCAGCCCATCTATCACATTGCTGGAGTGAAAGAGCTCCAGGCACATTAGACTGAATCCGACGACCAGCAGCATGATGTACAGCACTTCAGACACCACTGACAGCCAAAGGACACCTGCAACACAAGGAAGACACATTTCAATGTTTGCTTAAATTTGAAGGGATCACATATTTGCACACTGTGACATCAGAGCACTCCAGAATCCACAGTGTGAAGCAAAAACTGTCCTTGACCAAACGAACAAGTTCAAGTCACCAATAGGCTAATCTGTGTATCAACTCAAAACTTCTGAAGGACTAGGATAGAAGCTGTGCTGTGTTTGTTTACGCATACTGTAGCTGGGATATAGTCCAGTTGTCAGAGAGGGGGTGATAGTCGGCTGCTGTCCTTCAGAGGAAGCACTGAAGGATGGAAATAGGTAAAGATGATGATGGCCATTGCTATCTCTCTCTCTCTCTCTCTCTCTCTCTCTCTCTCTCTCTCTCTCTCTCTCTCTCTCTCTCTCAGCATTTGTATTTGTCATACAGTAATAAAAATGCTACAGTTTAAAATTTGTGAAAATAGCCTGGCTTTTCAAATGAAGTGTGCCTTTCTCATTTGAATAAAGTCATTTTTCTAGTGTAGTTCCACTGCTTTCATGTAGAAATAAAAACAGCAATGCCTCTATTTGATAGCATTAAAGTATATTCTTATGATAATAAATAGTCTTTTATTGAAAAAAAGACATTGCATATGTCAATGGCAGTACATAAAGTAGAAGCCTGTATAAATCAAGGGCAGGGCCTCCTGTCTTGAGTTCAGTCAATGTCCAGGAGTTATTGGCAAGTTTTTAACAAATTAGATTATTATTGACTGCCCTTGGCATGGGTTCTGTGTGCAACAGTGTAATATGAAAGGATTTTGCTGACTGTTGTACGTGAAACTAGAAAAATATAAACTCATAACGTTGTAGATCTATTTAATGCAGTGTACATATCTGACAATTGCACAAAATTATCAGTTTTTTTTTTGTTTTGTTTAATAGCCACAATAATAAGGATTACCATAATTCAAATGTATCGCTAGGGTCCATCTCACATACATATACAAATAATTATCCCTGCAATTCAACTTGGTCATCACTCTCTTTTAATCCCCTTAATAAAATTATACAGTGTTAGAACACACTAGCCGCCATGTAGTATCCTCAATACAGTTAGATAAAGTGTCTTGGTAACTAATATAGACTACTACAATAACGTTTTTAGGGTCATGTAAAAAACAAAACAAAAAAAAAAACCTTTTGAAAATAAACATTAGGTTCTCCTGGAGAAGGCTGCTTTGTAAAGCTGAAACCCACAGAGAGTATTCCGTCTAGGCCTGGCCTTGCATTACAGCCCTTCAGTAGAGTGATTCACAGGCTAACAGACCCTGTATTGTTCGGTTGCTACCTGGCACTGTCAAACATCTATTCAGCTGTGAGTCACTTTGGAGTTTTTATTGAACAACTGCTGAAATGAGAGACTGATTAAAACAGTTGAAGGCTCTGGTTGGAAAAATATACATAAAAAAAGTTAAAAATAATTTTAAGGGCCTTGAGGGTTCTTTAGACACGGGCAGCTAAAGAACACAAGGTTTGTGCTGCCTTGTTGCTGAAGCTTTTTTTTTTTTTTTTTCACAGTCGGCTCCCCTGGTGAAGGCCATATAGCTGGGACATCGTTTCTCACCTTGAATATGAGTTGGGCTTGTCCAGAGCCTTGTATTCTACTAATTTTATATTATTACTGAAATTCAGTTGAATGACTATACTGTATCGGCCTAGAGGGCTTTGATACTGTACGAGTCGTTGTCGGGGGCAACCTGCTCTGTGAGAAAGATACTCTGTGAGAAAGAACTCTCAGGAAAAAGGAATTATTCGCAAAAAAAAAAAGATTGCTTTTAATACAGCACCTTCAACAGCTGAAGAGAACTTAGAAAACAGAGCTGAGATGCCTCATTAACCTGGGGTTGATGGAATAATATTGTTAAAACTCACCGTGAATATACTGGCTCTGCCTGTTTGTTATTGAATGAAAACTGGGACTGGAATTTTAGACTGCGCAAGTTCTCGTGAAACATTTCGCCTCACCCCTTCAAATAACATTACTTTAAAAAGCTGGCCTGGTTTGTGGTGCTAGGGGGGGTTGTCCATTTTGATATCTAATGCAGTGTTAGCATAGCTTTTGCTATTTGAGTCTTTTTAAAAACTACCATAAGGATAGCCATATTCACATGTAACACTAGGCTTAGTCTCCACTTGTGCATACAGTATATTTATGACTGAAATTCAACACAGGCTTAACTTGTTTCTACATCCCTCCTTCAGATCCTTGACGGAATGATACAGCATTATAATACACTATCTGCTATATGGTATTCTCAATATAATTAAATAATGTGTTTTGGCCATTCATATGGAATACTATTTGTACCCATTCACTGATAATCATCTGCTCTTTTAATATTTTGAAATGATGTTTATAAGCATATAAGTTTATAAGTTTATATATGATGTTCTCTTTTTACTACCAATGCAGAACAATTGAAAGAAATGTGTTTCTGGCATGACGATAACAGAGTCAGGCACAAATATTATGTGAAAGGGGACACACAGACAGACTATAATGTTTCAGTTTCTCCACTGTCACCGCAGTGGCTTCAGAGTCTTTCACTTTAGATTAGACTGAGATTTGCTACCAGACAAGACTGGTTACACATCATGGGAAAACACTTTTATTCCATGGCAGGCTATTAAAGACATTGTCGTGTTCATTACTTTTGTTCCTTTACAGTGTCAGTTTGAGCTCAGTTGTCGTGGCCATTATAAACTCAACTCATTTATAAAGAGGAATGTATGGTTCTGACATGTTTTCAATTTTTTTTTTTTTTTAAATCTTCGCCAAATATACAAAAATATGTTCATATTATGTGTCCTCTAAGCCTGTTTCCTGATCTTGACCTCTGAAGCCCTGAGTTTAAAGAACACTATATTCAGTAGGGTTAGGCATTCAGGATTAATTTCTGTGCACATATACTGTATATATTGAATACGGATAAATTACACTAATAATTATTTAGGTATGACTGTCACAAATCTTTTTCACCTACTGGAATACAGATTTTTTTTGTTATATATCGTCCAGAAAATGTAGGTAGAACATAATTTGGGCAAAAATGAAATTGGGATTGGATGTCTAGGGCAGCAGTGTGGAGTAGTGGTTAGGGCTCTGGACTCTTGACTGGAGGGTCGTGGGTTTAATCCCAGGTGGGGGACACTGCTGCTGTACCCTTGAGCAAGGTACTTTACCTAGATTGGTCCAGTAAAAAAAAAAAAAAAAAAACTGTATAAATGGGTAATTGTATATAAAAATAATGTGATAACTTGTAACAATTGTAAGTCGCCCTGGATAAGGGCGTCTGCCAAGAAATTAATAATAATATGTTGATCCAGTAACTCATACTTTGAATCCAGCATTCAGTCCCATTGAATAATAATACAGTACATTGATAAACCGCTGCCCGACAAGGATAACTAATCTGTTATTTGCACAGGTTCCAACGTCCCTTGTCAGACAAGCCTGATAGCCGGCTTAACCCATACTTACCCCTCTCAGACGCTGGGGCTAGATCAATAAAGCTTCTGCATTTCTCACCTGAGAAGACACAAGGCAACAAGAATATAAAGGTGTGTAGGATGTGAGAAACACCACATTAGTTAGGACCGTTTTGTGTCTGTCCCTAACCTCGCTACTACATCCACGCGTGTAACCCAGTGGTACAATAAGTCACAGGAAACTACCAAGTCACAAAAAACACTCAACATACATCTGAAAAATGCACATATGCATGGCATATCAATTGTCTGTTAATTTAATTAAATAATGAAATACTTATTTATGACACAAGGGTTACCGTTGTTTCCTTGCAGGGAAAATTGTTGATGACAAGAATTCCCAGGCACTGGTATAGACAGCTCATCTCACATTTCCAGTTCTTAACTGACATGTGACATGTGAGCGCATTGAATGATTGGCCATTTTTGTTGCTTTATCAGGGTTATGAGGACAAGTTACTAGTGGCATGGAGACAGAGAGTGGCGTGTAACACTGCAATTCCCTCTTGGCTTCTTCAGGGCAGACACATCCGTGCTATCTTCAGTCATGGCTCAGCACACAGCTCATTACTCTGTTAAGCAGGATGTCTTGTTTGTAGGGAGAGCAGACACCATCACAAGAATGGGGCACATTAGCCATGCTGGAGCAGCTTCCTCTAGTGCTGTACATAACTGGAAACTTTTGTGAACAAAAACGATTATAATATATATATCCCTTCTGTTGAACTTCCACTTTTGAAATGTATGACCCCGTCATGAACTTTAACCTGAATCTCTCACCGCTAAAACCGTTAGGTATGCATTTATTTACTTCTTGAACTTTATGTGAGGCTTTTTTTAACCGAAGAACAATTATTGAATACTTTGAGAATCTTAGTTTGAAATGCAAGCAATTATTTTGGGTAATGCTTTGAAATTAACAAAAATGTAATTTAACACTGGATAGGTCTAAGTTTGGTAACCACATTAATGAACCCAGAGCTATTAGACAATAGACTTCCAATTAAATGTCTAAGTTGTTTATTTTTGGTTTGATAACTTTATCGGGTGCATTTTTCCTTTCTGAACCAAAAAAAAAGCTAATGAGAATTAAGAGCCAAGAGCTCATTTGATCCTATATTCCACTGTACAGAAATCCTAATAGTGACTATCTTGTTGCATTCGGTATTCGATGCTCTTACGGCTGATATTCTCACTCCTTAAAGTCCTCCTTGCACATAAATGTTCTTGCTAAATGAATGGATTTATGAAGGCTTCAAGCTGTGCAAATGGTTTGGGACTCAATCTATTGAAGGAATTAAGGTGGAATCAGACAGAATTAAGTGTGGTCACAGACACAATAAGTTCTTGAGCACAGCTTTTCTTCCAGGGGAGTAGCAGAGGATTCCAGGGTTATGCATTGAAAACTGCATCTCCCTGGACCCTGTATTCGACATGGGGGGGGGGGGGGGGTGCAGGGAAATCAGCAGTTTAATTGTAAACCATGTAAAGGGAATGAGTTACATGCCTAATTGAATTCTGGTATGTTTCGGAATATGTTTTATAAGACGTTTCACAAGACGTTTCCTCTCCTAATGTACCAGTAACAAGAGGTTGCTTCATAAATATTGTTAAACAAAGGTTGTAACAGGTGTCCAACCTCCTGAAAAATAAGCATGGTCTCTTTAAAATCACATTGCTTCTATCTGACCATGTGGGGTCTCGTACAGTAAGTATAACCCAAACAGGACACATATAAACTGCACATTAGAAATCATCTGTTTTACAGTGTCATTTCTAATATACATATGTGTAAGTGATCAGGATTTGACAGCACTGTTTCTAAAACTGACACCACACTCGATCACAAAGTACCCAGTTGCTACATATTTCTGTTTTTCTATCCAGATATGCTATTAATGTACTGGAGTGTGATTACATTTACAATTTGTATGTCTAGACCCATAATGTCAACAGCATGGTTTTCAAGCCAAGAAACACCCGGCTTTGTTCTAGAAACAATCAGAAAACATATCATCCATCCGCATTGTTTTAAATATATCACTGATCAATAACAGGTACAGTCCTGGGCTTACTGTATATTCTATTGGCCTAGTATATCATGTCATACTGAAATCAATTAACTGCTGAAAAGGGTAACAATCCTGGCCACCACTGCAATGATGGAATACGGACTATTAAATCTTATTATTGATTCCCTCTAAATAAAAACCATAGTGAGACTGACACCTCCATTTCCTAATACGTCACAGTAACTCCGCGTGCAACACAGACGGCTAAAGTGTGAAACAAATTCAGTGGAATATGGAACAGTAATACTGTACAGCTGACTGCGCATAACACCGGCTATAATTCCAAACGTGTCACATGCAGACAGCTCTATTTATAATAACATTGTCAGCCTGCCCTGCTCTTTAAAATAGCTACATCCTTTGCTATTATAACATTTACAATATACGTTACCAACTACAAAATCAGTGTCCTTAAATTAATGGAACCTCCATAGCTATACTTTATAATGGTTTTGACCCAACATAATTGTGACTTAATGCAGGCACAAGTGACATTTTGTATGAACTGGACAATGGGTTACAGGAACTAGAGAGTAATTATTAAGGTAGTTATCAGTAATGTTCCGTTTCCCAGTATGTGTTTACTATATATGGTTTCATTATTTACTGCAGCAGTAATGCATACCTTACTGTATTACGGTTATTAATAATGAGCTATTCAATACAATTAATACAGGCCTTTACATAATAGATCCTTTAAAAGATGTAACCAAATTTAATATTGTATTTCATAATAAGCCAAGGCACCCAACAATGAGCAACTTGTACTGCCTTATTGTACTCCTGTATTATTGCAAATTATGCAGTAATTGTAGAATTATATAGATACATTGTCATTGTAGAGGGTAGTAATACAGAATACAATTTAAGAAATACAGATCAAGAATGTTACTTCACAAAATTTCAGTATGCTATTTTTGCTTAGCTTTAAAAAGTCAAATAAGCCAAGGCAATGACATATAATAAATAAATACAAAAAAGTGCCAAGTGATTTAAATTTCATTTTAAACTATGTGTGTTGTAATTATACTAGCTGGTCTTGGGTGTACATGTAAAAATGACAGCACAGCAGCAGAAACAGGAGAGATTATTAGTGCTCAAAGGCACCGTTTATTTTACTTGTCAGGGTAACTTCCAACCCTCCGATTTCAATCACAGACGTGGGCAGTGACAGTTGTGTCTAGCAGCACTGACAATCACCAGATACTGAATGATATGTGGCAGGCAGCAAATGGTATTGCATTGGTGTGAAGCAATATTTATTGACAATCTGTGTGCGACCGCACAAAGATCGGTATGCATTATTCGTTCCAAATTAATTTAGTTGCCTCTGCTAGTAAAGCTTGTGGTCTGCTCGAGGTCTCATGGTTCTGTTAAGGGTTCTTCTGGGAATACAAGCCAAGCATCCACTGAAATGCACACTGAGTACAGATAGATAGACAGGTTTATATGCTGTAGCCTGCAGCAGGTTATGTTAGCAATCAAACCTGATGTGACCAGATTGGGAGCTGGGGGGGGGAACTAAGATGGCATGTTTTGTGTACATATAAATCAATCTGATGCCTCTGCACATGATGCTGAATATCCAGTGGGGATGAAAAGCAAAGTGTACAGGTACAGATTCAATTCTTCCTTTCTTTCTTTTCAATTTCCTCTCACAGTATATCAGTCTTATCAGCAGCAAGACTAAAGTTCTGTGCTTAAAAAAAAACAGAATTGTGTCTGAATTAACTTATTTTCTATTGAATTCATTTCAGGTAAGCATTCATTTTGGATACATTCAATACTCAGGCTGTATCTGTGCTTATCCATGATTAAATCATATTAGTGTTATGGTTATAAATAGTCATTATTTTTTTTACTTCAATTGAATTTATCATAGGCTTGTTTATATGCAATTACATTAGAAAAAAAACATATTTAAAAGTCTACTACAGTTTTAAACAACCCACTTTACAACTTCATGTTTTTCTGTGTTATTCATGCACTCAGAATTGAGCAGGATTTCATTATAAGTGTGCCTGCACTTACACATACGTTTTAAAAGGTGCTCAGGGAACGGGAGTTGGTTCTGACTTAGCTGTGTGAAACCAGTGTAAGAACGGTGGGCTCCGCAGTTTTGGAAAAACATTTTAAAGAAGCCTTTTTTTGTTATTGTATCTTTACGAATTTGTAACGGTCAGTGTTGTGTGATACCCTGCCGTTATGGATTCTGTCCCTAGTCGGTGAAATGAGATGAGGTTAAAAGCTCAAACTAGACTCTACTGGTGGTAGAAAGTCTTCTGGCTTTGAATTGAGCTCTGGTGGTCTTAGCTTAGTTAAAATATAACTTGAGCACAAAGATAAAGGGCGGGCCACTGACAATGTCTCTAACATCAACAAGAGGTAATTAAATGGATCGTGAGGCCCGACTATCATTAATACAAGGTGACCTGCAGTGAGATCCGAAACCTCTGCAAGCTTGACTAGAGTGATTTCTCCACACGGCAGTCTGTATTCTGCTTAATTAAGATCTGGTTGTGTTTCTCTCTTGGAGTAACGACAGCAAAGGAAATGCTGTATGTTCTATTTTTTTGGAATTCTTTTTTGTTCATTGTGATCCCGCTTAAATTTCCATTTCCTATATTACCCATATTGAGGTGCAAGCAAACAAAAGGATTTTGCCCATTTGTATTCTTTTCTAGCTGTCTGCCCTGGTGCCAGGGATGTGTGGAGGCATCTATTTCCAGAAACACATGGTTAGCATGTTTTACCATTGTGGACAGGTAATTGACACTCTTGGAATTTCTCATGTTTTATATTGATGAAAATATCATCAGAGGTTGTAAGAATGCATCTGTTCATATTTATGCTGGTGAGTACAATGACACAGTCCATTCCTGATACCCTGCCATGTAAACTCAGGAAGTATTGCGTCTTTTGACTATATATGTAACTTGGCCCCTTTGTGTCGTTGCTGTGAAATAAAATGCAAACTGGAAGGTGGCTGCACCAGGATTAGAGAAACAGTGATTGTACCTCATAAATAAAATTTGTAATTAACATGCAATAGTATTCCATAGTGTTGATGGAAGTACTAGAGTTCAACAGCCCCCCCCCCCCCCGACCCGAACAAAAAGTGTTGGAATGGATTTAAGAACATTGTTATTGAATGTATTATTAAATAAGAAGAGTTGCTCATTTAAATAATTAATTTACCTTGGGACCCCACTACAAGGTTATAAGGCAAAGGGTCAAATCCATGCAACATCAGTATTTCAGTGAATGAACTGAAGTCCCATTGGTACACCAATGATTTATTAACATGCTGGAAATAAAGTTCTATTGACAGATAAATGACCAGAGGTCAGGGCAAGATTAATAGAAGATGAGACCTTTATAGGATTGCTGAAATACAATAAATCTGAAATCCAGCACTGGGTTGATTCACAGGGCAGATATATGTAGGGATTGCTCATTTTCTCTCCTGTGTATTATCGTATGTGTAACCTTTTAAAAGCAATTTCAAAGTCTATTTCAATAAAAAAAAAAATCCCTGTAGTATTTCCTCTGGTTGTCAATTTATCAATCTTTTTTCTTTTTCTTCAAATATTAATGTGCTGATCCATTTGGCAATCTGCCTTGTCAGTTTATTTCAGTTCTTTACATTAATGTTGTTCATGTCCGCTATAGACTGATCCGTTTATACAAATGGAGAATCTGTATACCTGATGCATTTGTCTAGCTATAGCACGTCAAATGTAATTTACAAGATAAAGAAATCAGAACCACAAAATGCATATAGTTAAGGTCATTTTTACAAAGATTTTTTTTTTTTTCAAATGCTTTGGAAATATTTATAAACTATTACTAAGAATCAGAGTAGAAAATTCTCATGGCTTTTTTGGAGGGTGGACTTGGATGATTTCCTTGTTACTCAAGAGCCTCTGCTTTCTGAGGGTCTTCAGCCTAAACTCCCTAACATCCCACGGACAGCATGTGGCTGAGGTCACATTTCTCACCAAATTTATGTTGCTTATTGCGCTATTAGTTTTATCATCACCCTGATTATACCCAGGCAATCTTATTATACACAGGTCTCATGCTCCACCTAGTCCTGTTATACACTGGTCTCGCACCTCCACCGGGTATAATAAAGACTGTAAAACACTGATGTTTATAGGAAAATTATCATTCACAATGTACTATAATTCCTCTATGTATATCTGCCTAGGTAATCTGGTACAGAGGCACACACTGCTCATTAGTAAGAGCATTGGGGACTGTTTGCCTGTGTTGCTGCCTGACAGTTTGCTGGTTCATTTTTCACACTTTTGATATGCTTATTAGTTTAACTCTTTCTCTAATGGAAGTAGATTTTACCCATTAGCCTTTGCATCTGTCAATGTAACCATGCTTGTATTTATGGCAACAAACATAGTGAGTTCACAAACAGTCAATGTGCAACATCTGGTTCAAAAAGAAAAACTCATCAAGCCTGCATGTTTGTCATGTAATCCTTATTTTTTTTTTTAAAAAAGACACTCTTTCTCCCGCCTTTCTCATCTCTGTACAGAGACTCATTACACAGTTACATAAACCTATGAACAGGTCCCCAGAGTTTCTTTGGAAATTCCTGTTTCTCCACTTTTCAATAGCGGTTGTAACCATTTCATTTCAAGTCAAAGACCCACCTAGGACTAAATTTTGAAAACTCTTTACTCCAAATTGTCATTGAGATTTATTTAAAAAAAAGTTAAACTAAACTTACTAAAGCGGAAACAAAAGCGCAGCAGAAATGTCATTTAAGTCCGTTGTACTGTATGCATTCTAAAGCTGTTTTTTCAATAGTTTTAGAATTTTGATTGCAGTTTTATCCTTTCAGCAAATATTGCACTAAAAATAATTTGTAGTAAACAGCTTTGTGAGTTTTACCAATGGCTTGTAACAGAGGGGTTTAGGATTATTACTTACTAGCTGAAGTACCCGGCGTTGTCGGAAATATTTCATGGATGACTAATTGGGGAACGGTAGCCTTATGGTTTCCTATAAATTACCGATCCTGGGTGTCGCACAATGCACTCGGACCCCTTTGCCTTTTTTTAAACTTAATTTTCTTTTGGTTTTTGCCATTTCATTTTTTAAATATTTTCTTTTTTTTCTTTTTGGTTTTGTGGGTTTCTTTAATTTGAGATACATGACTACTGTATTAATCCTGCAATGGGGTTACTAGCACCCCGGGGGTCAAAATTTTGGATCCAAACATAGCCCTGGACCTTCCCTTGGATGAAAGAAGAGGCCATGCAAAGTTTGGTTGCACTGGCTGCAGGGTTCCGAATGCATAAAGGAACAGACAGACAAACTTTCTTCTTTATATGTTACGATAACATCTAAATATTTATCCCCGGGCTTTCTGTGTTTGACTCAACTTTAGAAGTAAGGAGCACACACTGTTGTTACCTGTGGTGCTGAAGCTAGCTGAAGATTTTTTCCACACAGCATCTTAAGTTTCACTGTGAGCAAAATGTAAGACAAACAGTAGCGATTGTTAATGTTCAGATATGTTTTAAATACATTTTTTTATAACTAAATAAAATTAGTGATTTATTTCGCATTGCTTTCCTAATTGCTTACCCACTCTTAAAATGAGGTTCAAAGCAATGAAGTTAACAAACATAGGCTAAAGCCATTCTTATCAAAGTGCTGCATGAGATTGTAAGTGATGGCTGTGATGATTATTAAGGTGACAACATATACAAATCATTGCCTTTACTCTAGGTCCTTATTTGTAGTTAGCCGTAGGAATATATTTTAGTGGAGTTCTAATACACCCAGCTACACCCACCTTCAGCTCTCTGGGTCACTACTCCAACATACCTGAGCTACTTCCGTTCACTCCCAACACAACACTCACCAGCCCAGGTATTCTTAATTCCCTTGGCTGGAACATTAGTGTGTTCTTTGTTTTTTTAATTTGTTTTAACTTTGCTGTTGTTTGGATATTACAAAAAAATAAACAAACCAAAAAATGGCACTCTTATATATTACCAGATCTTTTCCAAGGCAAAGAAACCAGCCTTAACGATAGTGCGGATTACTACTATAGATGATACATTTATCAGGAACAATCATTCTGGCCACATCGAAGCAGAACCTTTTTTAATAGGGTATTATAACATGTAAATATCATGTTTTCAAATTCAGTAAAACTTTCTTCTACATCCTACCTGCTCTTGTGTAACAATACAGCTTTGATATTAACTGCAATGAAATAACTCAATTACAAACATCAAAAGGGACCAATACAATGGTCTCAATATAATTCTTGTTCTGAAAACTGCTCAAAATGGTAGTGGACTTAATGTTATCTTTATTCAAGCTGGCCTAAAGGAAGGAGTTTATTTCTGAAGTGTTTTTGTGTGGATAAATACAGTCTGGTTAAGAGAACCCTTACCTCCACCGTTGATGTTTTCCTCACAGGAGTACCAGATGCCTGTGTGGAAATGCCTGAACAGAAACCTGTCATCTCCTGTCTCCCAGCTGTAGTGCACTTTGTTCTGGCTGGTGTCATTCCCACTGTAGTTAATGCAGTTGTGCTTCCTGTCATTGCTGCAGTTTGGCTTGGGGACCCTCTGCGTCCCCTCGCACCAGTAAGTGGTGATGAAAGCAGTGATGGAAAAAAAAAGAGCTACCAGATTCAAACTGACAGCCAAGAGCGCTCTACATTTCCGAGTGGTCTTCATTGTCCCTGAAACTCTTGACCACGGATAAACAAAACCAACAAAATTAATTCAAGAAATAAAAACTTGAAACATCCCCTCCCTGACCCCCCAAAAGAAAACAAATTAAATGAGAACACAAAAGCTAAAACATGACTTTCTACTTGCAAGCTACTACATCTCAATCCACCACGGAGGAAGCAACAGTGCTTGTATATCGCACCTCATTCCCTTCCACACACAAACCCCCTAACTTGAGCACAGGAAAGCCGAGGACAGAATAACAGCCAGTGTGCTCTGCTTCCACCTTGTTAAAATTGCCTGGAGTAGAAGTCAAGTCTCACTGCCTGCTGCTGCCTGCTCTCTCTCTCTCTCTCTCTCTCTCTCTCTCTGAATCTGTATTGACAGCATCACACATTCTCTGTCTCTTAAATAGCTGTGTGAGTGAATGAGGTATCAGCTTGCATTAGACAGACTGGTACAGCGGGAGGCTGTGAGCCTCTTTGGAGAGACCCCTACAGGTAGCTGCCTTGCAATGTCATGTTGGAGGAGGCAAAATAAAAAACGACAGAGGGATTTTCCTGTCTTTAGCCCTTGCATGATTACACATATGCTTGGATATGTTTTTGATTGTTTGTATGTTTTCAATGCCCGTTGGTGCTGTGGGTATTATTATTATTATTATTTAACCAGGAGATTTACCCATTAAGACTGATGAAGGGGGTCCTTGGAAACAACAAAAAGCAATGTATAAGAAAAACAATTACAATGTACAAACAGCAGAATAAAAGCATGTGTGGTTCAAACTTAATCAACATCTAAGAATAGTATAAATAAGTTGTATCTATTTGTTAATGTGAACAAAGGGAGAAGCATTGGCAGGAGGTTCTAAGCAATTCCATAATACATAATATTATTATTTAGATTTTTTTTTTTATAAAGTAAAATAAAACTTGGAGCTTTATTACATGTCATCCTTTTGTTGGCTATCTTTTATAACTGTCAATGTCATCAAATTGGAGCAACTACCTTCTACCCACTGAATACATCAATATTTATTTGGTTGTAAAATAACTAAACCATAATTGTCAAAATATGTAGTTGCAATGTTTGTGGTGTCACAGAGATAGGAGTAACCGTTTAATTACCGTACCTACTGTATGAACTATGACATACCAAAGTATGCTGAAATATATTAATGCTTAATCAATATGAGATAAGCCTCCATTAATGCATTGTTCATATACTAGCAGCCCTGCGACTGCTCAAGTAATGCTGCTGTAAATTTGGGGATTTAATACAGGTGTCAATTAATGTTTACTTCAAATGTAAATTAAACAAATCCAAGCAAGCTGCTGTACTGTTACATTAAGCTTTAGTAAAACAATCTTTGTGCCATGGACAGTATGTCCTTGTAATCTTAGATTATCTTACAGGAGATAACATTAGGTAGTCAAGCAGTCTTTGGCTTTTATCCAACAGGACCACAAACCCAAGGTTTCCTACTTGCACTTCACAGCAGCACCAAGAGACGGAGCAGTATTGGAAAACCATGTGTTCATACAAGAGGTCAAAGAGACAACCCTTTCTGGTAATATTGTACTGTGTTTTATTGCATTCTCCTTGTACTCATTTATGTGATGTAGATCAAGAGGATCTGTGATACCATAAAGCACAAGACCCCAGTTAAAATGGTTTGTAAAATGTCATAGAACTCCAATTTATTTGCCTATAATTTGGAGCCTATATATTTGTAATATTACATGGATTTTACACCGATACACTATATACGGTATAGACAGTCACAATATCATCATTAGATGTCAAAACCGTGCATGGGCCACGATACAACTATTATATTCAATATAATATATTGCATATGACACAGTATTATATGCTGGTCAACAATATCTAGGGCTATTGTATATAGGGGTTAAAGTACAGTATAAAGTGACCCTTCTATCCATCCACTGAATACTGCCAATCAATATCATACTCTTTTTGTTTGAGAATTTTCACTTGTGTTGATTAGCTCACATTGCAGTCATATTATGTTTTATTATTGTGCATTAATTCAACCAAGAGATATTGACAAAATCACTCATTCAGCCTGAACGCCCAAGAATTGGTCGGGGAATGGAAACAACAGGCTCCTATTACCAGTATGAGGAGTTATGCCTGTACTGGTGATCTTAACATACTCATTGCTGGACCTTTGTCAGATTATTATTATTATTTGTATACATTTGAAACTAAATATATGTGATTAGTGTATCTCCCTCAACCCCACATTTCTAGCTGTGGATGATATCTATGTAAATGGTGCTGCACCTCCACTAGCAAGACATCAATGAGGTTATTGGAAAAACTAGAAGTGTGGACTGCAATTTCATACTTGTTCTTAAACCACAAAGCAAGTCTCAAAATTATGAAATACCTTGGCTGCATGTTTTTATAAAGATTCATGGCCTAGCAGAACACTTTGCCTCAACAAACATGACATTAGCAATAGACTAAGTAAACATATCACATACAAATTATTGTCATGATATTAATTTAAATTAGATGAGGTCAGGTGATCACAAGCCGGGCCTCGAGTCAGATCTCTGATTTTTATGTTTTTATTTTGGAGTTAAGCCAAATCCATTTGTCCTTCTTTTGCTAAATAACCCACTCATTATAAAATAAATGTTGCATCCATATTGGTGCTGAAGTCATCAATTACAAACAGCAGATTGAAAAACACAAACTGCCAAGAATATTTATTTTTTTGGGGACTATGGAGTTCTATGGGTAGAGGGACAATTTCTTTTTGCTACAAAATTGATACCCACTAAAAAAAAGTACAAGAACTGTTTGATCAGGCAGTACTGTATGTGTACACACACCCCACACAAATCAGTAGGGTTCTGTGTTTGGAATTCAACTTTGTGTACATTAGTATTTGATTTTTTATTTTTTATTTTTTTAATACTGCGGTATCAAAGTGCCAATTTAAATGTTTGTTCTAAATGTCTTGAGGTATGATTCTGTGTGTACTCAAGCTAAACTGACAAGGTTGCTAAACCTACAGTTTACGATTTCCAATCAGTTAACCCTAGAGCTGGCAGAGGAGACACTACACAATCAATCATAATCTTAGATTCCAGTAAAGCTTGTGAAATTAGTTAAAGAGAATGAACTTGTTATGCCAGGGAACATCACTTCCATTTAAGATGCTCTTGTCACTTTGGACAGTTACAGTTTGAACATTGCTGGTGCTAGATCAGAGGTATTGATGGAGAGCAATACCATAGCAATCGATTTGCAACCATTTATAGCAACTTGTAAATCTTCATGGAGTCTGCGTCAATATTAGCTGAAAGCAAAAGGATTGGGTGGGATGTGGGTGTGTCTACAGTCTATAGATGCACTGCCTGAGAGAACATCTTAAATGCCTTATTCTAATAGGGCAGTACTTGCATTCCTATCTTACATTTCTGGGTCTTAAAGCATATTAATTGCAATCATATTCTGATGTAACAAAGCTTAATATCTGACCACTTAAATCATTTAAAAATTGTTCAATCATTTTCTTGCTTTTTTACTGGAATGGCTTTCAATGCTATTTGTGTGCTGCTTGTTCCCCGATTCCTCTGGGGACAGGAGTTGCTGCTAAACAAGTTTCATTTAAATATATATTTTTTTTTACACAAAGTAAACCAATCCCATAATAATGTGCAGTGACTACTCTACTGTAGGCAAACGAGGTACACTCTCAACCACTTGCCAGTCTGAGATCCCTGGTGTCTCTGGACATTTCACCAGACCAATGCTTCTACATGATTGGTATGCACAAAGCCAATGCCTAAATCAGGACTGCAATTATTAAAGTTGATAGCCTCTACCTGTTGTGTACCAGTAATGTATTCATGCAAAGTGGTTTCTATGTGTGACTGAGTGCTCACAGGTGAGATTCATCTCTTGGGAACTGAACCACTGCTGAAGAGGGATGTTTTTTGTTTTTGTTTTTTTACCTCTGTTTGTGAAATAGATATGCCGCTCTTTGGGAAATAATGGAAAAAGAAAAGCACATCGAATATAGAGAAACTGTCATTATGGCTGATTCACGGCAATCAAAAGGTGTAGCCAGCAAGTCCAACACTTTAGGTTCTTTATAATCTGCTAGGAACTTTGAACATCTGAAAGCTGTCCTGCTGCCAGGACTACACTGAAAACATGGCACTAAATGCATGCTTTAGACACAATTGCTGCCTTTGTTCCCTTTTCAAGTATACCTGCTGAATAAGAATAATAATAATAGTCAGAAAAAAAAGAGAAAGGACACCAATGTGCTAAAATGACACCATTTCCATAATGCAGTTGACACACAGGTTGCAAGAAAATTTGTGAAATATAGCTTCTCCAGGACCCCTTATCCTATAGCAGACAAGGGGTCCTAGAGAAGGGGATTCTCTCTTTGCGGCTAATCATGGCAATTAAATTCACTAAAAAGATACCATTGTAATAAAATAGCTGTATCCTGAAGAAACTACCCTTAAAAAAGCCTACCATAGTAAAAGCATAGAAAAATGTAATACAACACAGTGAAAGCATGACAAAGCATACAGCAAACTTTGTGTGAGAAACACCTCAGAGCACTGTACATATCAAATACAAAACTACACTACTAAAATGAAATACTTACAATTTCTCTCACGCATGAAGGCAGTCGCTGAAATACCTGTCTGCTTCACTAACTTACCTCATTTTCAAAAATATTCCCTTTCTCAACAGGACGTTTGGGAATAAAATAAAATATAAAGAAATAAATATCCAGGGACCTGACTGTCTGGATATATAGCCTGTAAATGCTGCTTGCTATTGATCCCATCCCACTGCTGTCACACTAGATTTAAATGACTAGATTCATAAAGGAGACAATAATCCGCCAACAAAGAAAATTCATTATAGAATGGTTTGTCCTCTGCATAATCAATATCCTGCTCAATGCATCACTTGTTTCACCGTCAAGTCAGTACTACTGTCAGGTTAAAGATTCTCATTCTAATAGTGAATATGTTTCCAAGGGCAGCTTTAGGATTAGCCCAGTAGCTTTATTGGCTTAGCTTTAGACGAGGGAGTTAGTAGATGGATTCGGCAAGCTTGCTCCAATATACTGCAAGCTTATCCATCTTTCCTGTTATCGATTCAAACAAGGCTTATCTGTATTTCAGGCTGGAAAGCTTACATAAAGCTTGCTTTGAGTGAAAGAGTGGCAAAAGGGTTTCAGCACCCGAGATGCCAACCATCAAAATCCCTGATATTCTCACTTTGGACTTAATCCAATACTGAAACAAATTTGGTATGTTCTGACACCTGGGCTCTGATTCCATGCAAAATTTCAGCAGATATATAATCTTCAAAAGAAGTAAAATAAATGAATAAAACAATGCAGCCCTGTATATTGAGTGGCTGTCAGAGGCAATTCCCAACCTCAGAAGCTTGGAAATGGAAAGGAGTTCTCTGATCTCTGCAATAAGATCAGGCTCTAGTGTTCATCCTTCCTCGTTTTGAAGTGAGCCTCCTTTGTAAAGTGTATTATTTACAGACATTTTCCTGTTTCATCACTTCTCCTTTTAATTTGCCTTCAAAGTCTGACCTCTTACAGAAGCAGGGAGAGTTGCCAACTGGAAAGTGCTTGGCCTGGTTGCAAGAAAGATTCAGCCCATTGTTTTTTGTACTAGTAAAATTTGGTCACTCAGCTATCTCCTCGGGAACAGGACACACAAAAAGTACACTTTCTTGATAATATGACATGAAAACAGAGAACACCAACAAAATACTAGAGTTTAGTTCATATGATATGTATCAGTTTCCTACTGTATTGCCCTCTATGTTTACTTGAAATCACTCTTTCACCACTACAAGGGGAGGCCCTCTAGCAAGGGTGGTAGATCATCAACAGGTTTGTCAATTCAGCACATTTAACAAACAATGACATTTTAGAAAAAATATACTGACACAATTCTTAAGGCCCAAGTTGCATAGATCAGCTATATGTCAATGTACCAGTCGCATCCAATCACATAATTTAAATTTATTGAAAACATTTAATAACTATCACTGTAGCACAGTGTGACAATTGGTCAACTAGAAACAGGTCTAATACATAACTGCACACATCAACAAAATACTATACGATAAGGTGCCCCAACCTCAGAACACTAGAGCCCTTCTTTCCAGCACACTGAAATAATAATCGAGATCCAGAGAGACACAATATGTTACCATAATGACTTGATGCCCCATGCCTGGAGTCAAACATATGGCTCTTGTGAAGAGGTCTGACACACTTGGTCATACTAATAGTGAAATCATGGTAAAATGCCAAGGGGTACAGCACAGTGAAAAGACTGTATTCCAGCTGCTAACCAGAACATTCCAACACGTTTTCCACATCTTATTAAAGTATGTCTGACAGTGCCAATTGGTTTCTCACAGGGAATGGCAAAAGTTGTTTTTTATTTGTGCAGAAACTTACACTGTGGTCCACATTTATGATATTACACCTGTGGCCCCCAAATTCACCAGATCTGAATCCTGGAGTCTCAATTACATTATGAATCAATTAGAGGAATGGGTTAGTAATCAAAACACATCATCTGATTTAATAAGAATCATATTGTGTCCACCCATTTCCTGTTTATACTGTACAAATCTACAGGTACATGTCAATATTTTTTTATTTTTCCCCCAGGGTAGACACTGAAGTCCCAAGTCATATGACTGAAAACTTCCTTTTGTCTAAATGTGTAGTAGATACCTCTACAGTTTACTTGTAAAGTTTAAATTTGTACACAATAGAGGATCAGTTAGAAACCATGTAGAATAGGAATTTAGGAGAACAAGGGTAAGAGAAATGTCTGTATTTTTTGGCTATGCTGTTAAGCAGTCAATAGCTGTAAAAAGTCTTATTGTATGTCTTTAAGTGCCTTATTTGAATCAATTGGGAGAATCAATTTGGCTTGTGTCAGATTTATTGTATTGTTTAGGCTTGTAGCTTTTAGTGACCATACTGTTACACAGCTCAGCCCCAGGTTTCTAAACAAACAAACAAAACAAAAAAAAAACACTGCTTTCAGCCCTACTCCCACCTCTCTCGGAGGATACAGTTATACACATCAGGACGGTTTATGAACTGCAAGGCAGTGTGGCACAGCCAGGGATAAAAGAAAACAAGATGTTAACTCACTGCAATGAAAATGACGTCTGCAAGTCTGGAACTAAATTGTGGACTAGAAAGATGAAAGACTGACTCAAAATATAACGTGGGGCATGTATTATTTTATCTACCCCTCAGTTATCAACACACTGAAATCTGTGAAAATCTAAACTGTTGTTGCTTCCTGGGAACTAGATGGAAGTTGTAGGAAGGGATAGTTACATTATTGTTGGGAGTCATTCTAGATTTATACCGTACCATTACAATTATTGTGTTTGTCAATACTTTCCATTAAATCATTATCCAAGTTTCTTCTTACTTCTTTTCTAGAAAAACTGCCTTTACTTGCTTCAAAATAGGGCCCTAAAGTTACAAATTAAAAAAAAAAAGATGGTTGGAATGTATGGTTTTGCTTTCCTTTTTCTGTTTATCCGTTATCCTATTCGGTTATCCCTACTTTTCTATCATACACGTATTTGCAATACATCTTGTTCGAGTAGCCTCTGGTAGGACTAATTAACCGATCGCTCCAAAGGGAGCACTAAATGGGGGGCAAGGTTGCATATCTCTGTTTTAAAACATGCATGTTGGTTCCGCCCTTGAGGCATCCGTCAGCTTGATGCATGCAGGCCTTGAGCACTTCTTTCGAGATGTCTGGTTCAAGACACTAACTCATTCCCAACTCCCAAAGCCCCGGGACTGAAACAAGCCAAGCTATTGTTATTTATAAGCCAAGGCTCTGGTCTTTCTGTCACAGCAATATGTGTGTAATGTAACTGTCCTGGTTGTCAGTTTGAATAAAATCATGTATACCAAGCATCACTATTATAACACATTTATTTTCGGAAAAAAAAGGTATATAAATGGACATTGACGGAATGTTTTTGGTTTCTTTTTAATCAATAGATTATTCATCCTTGACCACGACACACTTGAGTGACTATGACTGAAGCATATGCACTTAATTAGTGAGACAGCTGATTGGACACTGGATATGGAGCGATTTCAGCTGTTTAATTACAAGCTTGAATAAAAGCAATAAAGAAAAGTCACAGAAAAAAACCCAATATGCCACATCTGTCAAGAGAGCAGCACCTTCGTGCAATCGGCATGTTGGAGGCTGGACTAGGGCAGTGTACTCTGTCTCGCAGTCTTGGGTGCTCACAGCCAGCGATTTCAAACCTGGCGAGACAGTATAACCAGACACACTCTGTCAATGACAGGCCACGAACTGGGAGACCAAGAGTCACAACACCTTCCCAAGATTGACAGATCATTTTGCAGCATCTTTGTGATGTCAATTTTTAATCAGCACAATAAAAAGTTACTGCACCTGCTCTAAAACAGAGTTTGTCATTTTTCGATCACATCTAGTGAATTTTATCCAAATATAAGTGATAAGTTTATTTTGATGCTCAGTACAATTCTCTCTCCACACACAAACACAGTGCACACACATACAACAGAGCCACAGCTGCAAAATGTGCAGGTAAACCATCCTTCTCTGTGTCATGTTTTACTGTCTCTGTGACAATTACAGCTGTCCATCATGTTATTCTTGTTTTCTTCCCTGGATTACAACAGTGATATGGATCTGCATGCCGCTGATTAATACAGTTGGGTAAATCTAATTTGTCAGACTTTTTTTTTGCTTAAACTTGCTTAAAATTTAAAATAAACCAAAATAAGTAATTTTTATCCACCAAAGTATGTTTGTGAGCCTGTTAAAATGAAACCATTCACGTTACATCTGGAAGCTTAATATTGGGCTGGGCAAACAAATAAGTTTGCAGACATAAAAGCTGCACTGAGATGTAGTCAAGTACAAAACTGATTCCTTTTTCAGTAGAAAATAAACACCCCCCCCCCCCCCAAAAAAAAAAAAAAAAATTACAATAGAGTCTTACTAATAATTTACCAAGCAAACCAGCCAGTAGCACAGACTTCAGTTGAAATGAAACCAATTGAAAATGTAATCACAAAGCCAATTTCTATATTCAAAATTGCTTTGTTAACCTTTTTTGCACTGAATTTAACTTCCAATGCATTTTTCATTTAGTTTGGGTGTTAAATCAATAATAATAATGATAATAATAATAATAATAATAATAATAATAATAATAATAATAATAATAATAATAATAATAATAATATCTCTGTTTCAGTAAAAGTAGAACTATTGGCATATACAGACATACTCCCAAGGAAGACAACGGATCTATTAATAGTATGTATTTTCTATTAAGGAAGATAAGGTTCCTACAATATCCGCTGCCGTCAAACTCCCCTACTTTGTCAGGCTTCAGATCTACAAGTCGTAATTAAAAAAAAAGATCAGTCGGGTGAACCACAGCGCAGACTGCCCCAAAAACCGTTGCAAGACAAATATCCAATTTGCATGCCCACTACCCAAATCCTTTTCTAATTCCTCAACCCAATGCCTGGTCTGTTATTAAAAAGAATACATGAATGGGTATTTTAAGTAAAAGCTTCTCAAATTAAGGAATGACAAACATTCCAGATTGTGGGCACCTTAAAAAGTATCTATGGTATCAGTAACTACAAATCGTGATTTTTAGCAGATCTAAATAAATAAATAAATGAATAAATAAATAAACAAACACACAGGACATTTTCCAGGTAACAAGTCCGGTATCGAACCCATGTTCAGGAATGTAGTAAATTAGTTTCTGTTTTTCTTTATTAAAGATCAGTTATCATCTGCATCAGTTACTTCATTACATAACAGATCCCTGGAAAAATAATGAATAGTGAAAAATTACTGTGAGCCACATCCAAAAGATTCCCTTCAACAGCTGCTCTGAGGATATAAATACCCAGCACCCCGACCATAAGAAATGCCCTGGTGTAAGATTTCAATTTTTATATATTCAGGCTTGGTGCATCCTTGAAATGCTCTTTGCACACTGGAGTCAATGGATGAGCAGTCTTATTTTCATAAATTTTCAACACCAGTACTGGAAAGTTACCATAGTGGGAATACTAAACAGACAAGACAGTCTCCCACTCAGTATGTGTGCGTTGAATGTTAGATCAAGTTTATATTCCACACCCAGACCTAGACTGTCACATGCATATCAACCCTGTTCAATCTGTGGTCAGTACATTAGGCTTGAGAAGATGTACATTTCAAATTCAGCACATATCCATTCAAATGCTGTTGCCAAATGCCAAAAAGTAATTGTCTACCATGTTTGTATTAAATATATATTTTAGGTACAAAAAGTGTTTGACAGGCCTGTAGTTTTATGTTGAACATAATCAATGAATCAATTAAAACAAGATTAAAGGGTGTTTTAAAATAAAGCTCACGTTAACTTTTGTGAAACATTTTGGACAATACCAGTTGAATAGGTGAGGACATAGTGCTTTGAAATATTTCATGGATGATGTATGTTTTTGAAGATGTCGGTGCTCATTTAACAGGAAATGCATTGACCTTCTATTTGTATTGGAAATATTGTAACAAGCTCAGAATAATTCCAAGCGCCACTCAAAGGCGCCAGGAAAGAAAAAAAACAAGAAAAAAAACAGTAGCAAGGTTTTAAGTAAGAGCTTTGGTTTTGCCATCACTTCCCCCTGTAATCACAGACACTCCCATCAAACATAACTTAATGAAAGGGCTGCTAGACAGTTATACTCATTTTAAAAATAAGAGAAAGAAGAGCAGACCAAACAAACAGACATGATCATCAGTCGCCAATGTGGACAGTTATCTGAAAGGGACAGTAAAGGAAACTAGACAATTACAATACAGCCAACTGATGGATTATGGCAGCCACAGTTCAGAAAAACAACCCAAATCTCAAACTCTAAGCTGTAGCTGCCTGCCACTCAAAGCACTTTTTCTGTATTTATTTATTGCATTGTTCAGCTTCTGTGGCACATATTCATGTCCCGTTGTTGCCCACTTGTGACTATTAGCCACATGGCACCTGACTAAAAAGAGTTGTCGACTATGCCACACTTATCTATATGGGAGGCCAGGTCCTCTAACTTTCACCAATAATATATTTTATAAAATTAATAAATGAACTCCAAAATGAAGTTGTTTTATATTTGGTCAAGCTGTAGCCAGATCAGTGAACCCCTTTTTATGACCTCCAGACAGAAAACTCTGAAACAGATTCCAAAGCAAATAACCCTTACAATTCTGTTCTTCAATTTATGTATTTTTTTGCAGAAAGGATACTTGCTTTTTCCAGTTATGAGGACAAGGTAGGGAACACTATTTAATACAGGGCCTGTCCTAAGAGACCAAAATTGGTTGACCATTGTATTGCATTAGTCATTTAACTGTGTGTTTTATTTTCTATTTGTTATATCCATCAGCCTTCAGAGATTGAGAAAATATAAGCAGTATAAAAAAAACAAATTCAGTGTACTTTGAGGGGGGGTCTCAGCAATCTAAGAACGTCCTAAGGAAGCTTACATTATGTAATTCATCTTAAGACATTCTTAAGTGAAAGTACATTGTAAGGGTATTGCAACCAACACCCAGTGGATATCTGCACCAACCTATATTGGCAAAAGCCTCTATCCCAATTGTTTTAATGGATGTTCATCACTGGGACATCCCAATGTCATTTCCTTCGAATATCAAGAATGACTATAGATAATTCTCAAGCATTATTGAACCTTGGACCATCCACTTTCAAGCTGCCTGATACAGAGGATGTGAAACAGATAAATGACAGCTACTTTTCAAACAGCAGAAACAAATGACTTTGACCTCGTTAGAATATAATAGAAAACCACACAGTGTCATTTGTGAGGAAATAAATGTGTGAGCTCATCCTTAATGCCTGTTGTGGATGTCTGAAACGCAGCCCTTGAATGTGCAGTGTTACAGTGTTCAGTGTGGGGTTGTAATAGCGATGAAATTGAAGATTGTTATTACAGTTCATAACCTTTTCTTTAATGCCTTATTATTACATTGTACTTAAGGAGTAAGTAGCTCCAGATATCACATCAATTCCTCTTACAACTTTAACCATTCTTAATGGCTTTGGGTTCTGATGCTCCATTACCATTCATTCCCCACCCCCCACCCCCAATTCTGCCTGTGCAATAATTGCTCTAAAATCAAATCTGTTGCAATTGCTAGTAACTCTGTGGTCTGTTAAGTATTTCTTAAGGAGAATGCACTTGCATTATTATAGTATCACCATGGTATTTTAATAACTTTTCTGTACTAAATTAAATAGATGTTGAAAAGCAGACAGACATTAAGCTATCCTAATATTATTATTTTTAGGATTATCGCTGGTGCTGTGACAGTTCCACCACCACCTAGAAAGGGAAAGGTGGTATCATTAGAGCTGCATGCTATGTGCCTGTGTGCCTCCTCTGTCTTTCTGTTTAAAGGTTAGCACACAGAGACATGCCCTCCCCGGAACACCTCCACAGTAATACCAAATCTATCTGCAATGCCAGGTAGCTGTCAGTGACTAATGCAAGGATAGTCACCCTCAGTAATTTACTCCACTTTACTGTCATTAATCTTGACTATATCACCCTAAAGCTTGTTCATTAAGAACCAAACTTTATTCTACAGTGGAACAGCTATAATGATCACAGATGATGGATATTTAAATCACAGGGCTTCAAATGCTTCCTGATTGCTATATTATCCCCTTGCCTTTTATTGATGTTTGCAACTGGTACAGAGGCTTGTTGCTCAAGGCTGCCTGACTATCAAATTCAAGCTATTTTGTTATTTTATTTTTGTTTGTTTATTAACAAATAGCTATTTAAAAAATTACACAAACATAGCTGAACAAAGTAATTAAGAAATATTTTCTTTCCAGAATTACTGAAAGAAATTAAATGCCGTTTTCTGTAGATACAAGGAAAAAAGAACAATAAAAAATACATTCCTTTCAGAAAACGTGCCTCTCTTTTTCACTTTCTTTAAAATACAGCCCTCGCTTTCTGTTTGAAAGCAGTCGGCCATATATGAAAATACTCTACATTACACAAGCTGCACTCCTAATAGTGTCAATATATTAAAATAATCTTTTGTAACCCTTAAAAATAAAACAGAACACAAACATTGATGTTACTCCTCAAACATTCTGTAGTTGTCAAAATGTATATGAAACTCAGTTTGTGCTCATTATTATGGATATTCAAGGCAGGAAGGTCATTTTCATGTTTGCAGTTGCCAGCTAATGATTCAATTTCGTTTGGTAAACAACACATTTTGCTCTTGGCAAGATTTCATCATCATCACGGCACCCATCATCCCTGAATTAACCTTTTATCGGCTCTCCCAGGTGCTTCCAGCTTCGATGAGAATGTGCCAGAGGCACACACAATGCGACAAGATTCATGACACTTTGAAGCATTTTACAGAACAGCAGGAGACACATCCATCATGCACAGTTCTACAAAGATGAGATTTGTGGTTTTCTAGTAGGGAGAATAATTCTTTAAAAAAAAAGAAAAGTGGTTTTCCCTTATGTTTAATGACATTAATTGCATTATAAGGGGTTATAACCAGGACATGTGCTTACCTTTCATATAGGGACATTCTCTGCTGGTCATCTTCTTATTCTAGTAATTTATTTTGACAGAGCAGTTTTCAGAGTATTCCATCTTCTTCTAATAGCTCTGACCCCTCACTTAAGGCTCTGTAGTTTGAAATTGGATCCTCCCAGCTTAATGTCTTTCACTAAAGTTACTGCTCTCAGGCAGACACACCCTCCCCCATTAGCTGTTACCTGCTACCAGCAGGAGTTGCTAGGCAACAGTCTTACCTTGTAAACTAACAGCCTGATTAAGGCAACACATGCCTCCCATATGGAAATTTCAGTAATTATAGGCATTAGAGACAATAGTTACAAGTATGTTTCTCAATTTTCAGTAGAAATACAAAGTTCAATACATATACAGTGTAATGCATGTACCTTACACATGTTATTGACAGACTGACACTAATGAACACTATTAAACACTTAAAAAGCAATCTTGATGTCAGTCTCTTGTCAAGGTGCGCTGGAAATACACGCACATGTCAGTAGGTAGTCCGCATGGAAGAAGTCGAGTTTTTACATTTCTGACTCTGCGGTTTGTGGTGCCGTACAATAATCCAGTTATAAATACAGCAACTTCGGTATCCTTACTGAAAAGTTATTAGAATACTAATGTACTTCTCCGAAAAAAACTCCAGCAAACCGTCAGAAGATCATATTATTACCAACAATGGAAAAGCTATTACAGGTATTGTGCTACCATTGTATTGTCCTTGTAGTGCCTCTGTAGATTATTTGCTCATGATGTTTTTTTTCTTTATCTGGACTGTAAGAGCGTGGGCTTTTGTCCCCAGTTCCTGTGTACCTAACGCTTCACCAAATCATTCAATAAACATAGACTAGATCTTATTAAGGGGTTCCTCAGCACCTGGTCTTCTCATTACCCAGCAGATCGAACAGATGAACATGATAACTGCAGACTCATATTGATTAGGCCCTCTTCCACATACAGATGAACACTCAGTTCTTTGGAAAGCCAGCACTTTCTATTTGACAGGCAGAGAAGACATGCGTTTACACTGCACAAATACTCCTCTCAAATGTTGAGTTTGTATTCCGGACCGCGGGGGAGGATTCCGGTCACTTTTCAGTGTAAACGCGCGGAGGAGTGTAAAGCATTTCTATATTAAGTATTTTTACACTTAACCATTAAAAAAAAAAACGAGCAAGGTGTCTTTCTCCAACTGTCCATGCAAAACTGGCACCTCTTTTGAATAGGTGGAGAGTTCTGAATTCATATACATCTGTCTCTACACTAAATACTGAAACACCCCGACATCAGGTTTTACAATATTATTTATAGTGCCATACATGTCAGTGAACTGTCGCGCACCAGTGAATCAAGAAAAACAACCAAGCACCCACTTCTCTAAAAACACATACTTTTGGACCGATTGTTTCTATTCAACAATACCCCGATTCCCAGGCTTAGTTCTAATTGTCATTGCAAATCATGTACCTGTTTTGAAAATACAGCCCCTCCCGCAGTGCAGAAATAAAGGCTGGAAGCTTAATGTCTCCAATAGCAGAACAATCCTTCATTACCCTTATTAATGCCTTCATTTGATGAAACTTAACTAATCAGAATTCTAAATCCTCTCATTTGCTGGAGTAGAAGGAAGAACACCAAGGTTGTTGAATGTGTTCATTCTACAGCTGAATTGATATGGAACCTGTTTCCAGTAGGTACCTTCCCAGTGGCCATACTGAATGCAGGTATCCAGTAGGGATTGTTTTTTATATGTACATTTGTATGACCGAACTGTCAGCAATCGTTTAGTTAAACCTGGTTAAGCTCATAAAGAAATTATAATAAAACAAAACCAATATGCTATTAATCTGAACTGCATTCCCTCTCTGCTTATTAACAGTTGGAAATACAGTCAGAGTGGGCATCCAGTTACAGCAGAGTGCTTACAGGAATCTGCTAAAGACACATATGCATCTTGCTGCAGTGATTAGGTTCAATTTGTCTTTTTTATTGCCCTCTAATTGAATTTCTATTTACATTTCTTTCATGCGTATTTGAGTTATTGTCCTCTGTCTGCAATTTAACAGTTATGAATGCACTAAACCTCTTGAATTCAATGACAAATGATTTGACTAGAAGTCTATGTCAATGTCTTCTTACTTAAGTGACAACAGTAAAACGAGAACTGATTCTTCATCAGGCATGGAATGGCTAAGTCTAAACTGCAAAATTAAATTTGTTTACAAAAGAACATAACAATAAATGATTCTCTCTGTTCTGATTAAAAGTATGCCAGTTGCAATTTGCAATGAGCCCAATATTCAACCCCATAAAACATTCAGTAGAAAACATCAAGTCACAATATTCCTATGACTGGAAACTGGCACTTCAGCTCAGCTGTAGAAAAACAGCAGGGAACAAACTTATGTTGAAGGCACCCAGAGGATTTTTGTTTAAGTTGCATCTTTCTCTGAGAGGATTGGGAGTCGGCTTTTCCATGATTCATACTTCGTTATTTTGCCTGGTTTCTTTGTTTTCTCATACCGTCGTGTTTGTTTAAGCCAAAAAAAAAAATAACAATAAATATGTAATTCACAATGGAATAAAAATGTAATTCACAATGGAAATGCCCTTAAAATGGTTCCAGCACAGCAGTGGAGGGAGATGAAGAGAAGAAAAGAAAAACTGCTCTGTGGCATATCTCTCACTAAGTATCCTCCTGCCTCTTTTTTTAATCTTAGGCATGAGAGTGGAGACAGCTGCAGCATTTGAAGCCGGGGCTCCCATGAGGAGAGAAGCAAGCTTTTCTACACTAAGGCTTTTATTGAGTAACATACAAAAACAGACAGTAGTTGTTTCTTACTTTATATAAAAAAATGAATTTAAAATGAATAAAGAAATGGTAAACCAATGAAAAGTCAAGCAACTTACAGAGTGACATATACAAACACTAATGTGAAATGGCTGCAGCCTTATTTATATGCGTAAGTATTGAATGTGTACTAAATCTCTACGCATCACGCATGCGTACATGTAAGTCTGTGCAGAAACAGGTCTAACAGAGATGTTTTCTTATATGGTATAATGTCAGTTGCATGTAATCCTATAGCTGTATGAAATTACACATAATGCAGCCCCCTGGTATGTTTATGATTAAGCATCTCTTATTTCTCCTCTAGCTTTGGAGTGTGATGCTTGTGACATGGTGAATCCATAATGTCATGCACAGTTTTTCCTAAAGGGTCAATCAAGGAAAATCACGTTAGCCTTTTCATTGGAAAGTGCAAGGATGTTTCTGTATTCTAAGACCATTGCAAATATCAATTTACAATTGTTAAAGAATAGCATGTACAATACATCCTGCAACTGGGTAAAGAAATGTATCAACACATGTATCAAAAAAACAAACAAAAAAATCTAGAGGACAGAAACAATGCATCTATTCCCTATTGACTAAAGTGTAGCGGTTGTTAAGAAAGCTGAGCTCTACTGTAGGTCCTTGAAGATCCAAAGGGTTTGTATTGTAACAAGGTCTGTGGTGGAGGTCTCCTCAAAGGTAAAGCCTCACATGTCCGTTCTGGCAGCAGCACAGAGCTGCTGCTGAGCAATGCATTAAGAAATCAAACAGATGCTAAACATGTTGGTGAGTGTTGCTTACCTGAGGCATGTTGTACACTTGATCTGCCTGGATATGCTGTCTTTGCAATTCAACTATGTTTAATCTTATCAAGGGTCTAACACATTTCCTCCAGACTCCAAAACTCATGGGTTCCTCCAGCAGCACTTAATAAGGGACAGCTTCCGTTCAGTTTGAATTTTCAGTCCTGAGCTGTCATTTCACAAAAGGTTCCCCTGCTGCCTCTGCTGGCTGTAGGGAAACAAATGTGACAGGTATTCAGTTTCTAATTCTTTTTATTTGGGGTTTCAAATAAAATGTACTGGTGTTAAGTCAATTTCTTTCAAACCGCCTCTGCATCCTGTCACAAATGTCACATTCACAAGGAACATATTCTTCATGCTTGTTGGTCGTAAGGCCCAGTCATAACAGGAACAGTTTTCTGACATTTATTTTTTAAAGCTTATGTAACAGGATTCTGACCTCTGTAGGTGAGATATGATAAGATTAAAAGCTCAATAATCACAAATGGACGGCAACGGTAACTGCATAGATAATCGCTCTACAAAACAAAAAGTTGTCCTTTTGTAACCGGGGGCGAGATGCAACCACTGACTGTGTAAATCACTGCAGGTCACTTTAATGTAATTTATTTGAATAATTAGCAATCGACTGGCTGATCCAGACATTAATTCTTGGCCAGTGTATACCACTCTCCAGGGGAGATGCTAAGTGTAAGAATGTTGTGCATACTGCATCAATGATACACATGGTACAGGGAAACATCAGGAGCTCTAGTGAAATGGTTCAATTCATAAGTCTGGATGGGGTCTCAGACAGAGCTTCTCAGTCTCCAATGCTTCTGAATGACGTTATTTGGGGAGCTGGTTGACGTGATTGGTGGTTAAGTGTCAGTAGGGAACAAGTCTCCATTGCTGTCAAAACAAGACAATGCCCTTTGGCGGTATCAACAGTTGGTATCTAAAGACTTTAACAAAATCTGCTAAAACAGAACATTGAAAATAAAAACATTATTAAACCTTCCCTTCCTCAGCAGCAAGTCCATCCTTGTTTACCTCCTGAGATTTTATAAGAACACCAGTAGTATTAAGAAATATGGCAACTATGAGCCAACTGATAACTACAAAGCTCATCACGGATACCAAGAGATAACAGTTATGATGACACTCAATGAGTCCTCTAGATATTATATGACAGGTGTCTTTTCTTTAAGGTCCTAGGTTTCATTTGAAAAGGGTCAGTTATGTGCTACTTTCTCTATCAGTCTGACTTTGCTGTGTTTGTTTATCCAAACTGTATCATGATTATTATTATTTATTTCTTAGCAGACGCCCTTATCCAGGGCGACTTACAATTGTTACAAGATATCACATTATTTTTACATACAATTACATTTATTTTTTACATACAATTACCCATTTATACAGTTGGGTTTTTACTGGAGCAATCTAGGTAAAGTACCTTGCTCAAGGGTACAGCAGCAGTGTCCCCCACCTGGGATTGAACCCACAACCCTCCGGTCAAGAGTCCAGAGCCCTAACCACTACTCCACACTGCTGCCCATTATAATTATGAACTTAATTATTGTTCATAAACCAAGTTTAAGTTAATTATAGTTAACAATGTGAGTCCATTGAAAAAGATTTCTCATCAAAACATTTGTCTAATTGGGTCACTTATTATTGTTGAGGTCAGAAATTTAAAAAATAGTTTTAGCTGAACAGAATTTTATTCCACTGAATCTACAGTTCAAGCAGGGAATCATCATTCGGGTAAGGGTTGTAACTAGTTGACGTAAAAACTTCCTTCATTTCATTGCTTTCCCTTCTGGCAATGTACAAGCAAATAAAGAACTACCTGTCTTCAGGACAAAGCTGTAACTTTCAGAAGCTTCCTGGTATTAATTATTTCAGTTAGAAAGACAACTGAGGGGATGTTCTGGGATCCTGAGGAACTACCATATAACTTAAACCAATGAAGAGGTAGACAGGATATTAGGGTTAGAGAGAACTATTCCAATGATAAAAGGTCAATAAAAATGTATTCAGGTTCTACTAATGACACAGCCTTGGATTAAATGGTTCATTACTACACACCACCCTGAAGCCCGTCACTGCAAATGTTCGGCAGTGGACTGAGCACTAGCCTGTACTGTGGGGTCTCTGGTTCTATTCATTCTGGAGAAAAAAGTGGTGTGACTTCACAAATCTGCAGTGAGGTCCTCGGATTTCAATAATACCCCAATCAAATATACAATTTTCTTCAATATTTTAAACTGACGTGTTTTGTAAATCATTGACACCTGATATATAAATGTGCTGATATACAACTTCAGAAATCTTTACATACATACCAGTACAGAGTACTCCAGATTCCTTATAAACTTCAAAAAATGTATAAAAAAAGAACTAAAGTCTGCTGCTCAGAGGAAAATCTGAAGATGAACATGTATTATTGGAACAACAACCCATCTTAATTAGGGACTTAATTAAACACTGTGGCAACTAATTAAAGCACCTGTGCCTCACACAGATTTTAATATGTTTGCTGGGGATTATGTGTGATATTAATATACTATAGAGCCTGCTGGTCCCCAAATGGCGGGTCACTGCTGTTCTGAATCTCACATCCATGGAGTTGCCATCACCATCCAATATCAACGGGTGTTTCGTTTTTATTGCCTCTGCACACTGGGTATCCCTATTGACCACCTGTTTGGGAAAGAGGGAAAGATAACACTCTTTTTTATATCATTATTAATTCAAATATGCTCCAACCTTGAGTGCACTTGGGTACCCAAGTTAATAAGCTCAAAACAACGAACAAGTCCAATTATTTTCGTATTCAAAAATGAAGAAGTTTCTAGGGTGAAGGGGACATCAGCCTGTTTAGAAAACAAAACTTAGTTGTCTATTTTATGATTAAATGATGGCACTGCTAACCTTATAAGTACCAAGCAAGATGCAGTGATAGCATTAACTGATTGCACACAGTAGTCATAGTTTTTATCTTTAACTCTGCTGCAAGGAAAGTGGCGCTATAATTAAAATGTAATCCTAATGTTGTAGAATGGACCTTTTAGTAGGCTTGATATAAGAGCAAACTAAAATGATGGGGTCATTTCAGACACTATTCTAGAACTACCACTCCCTTCCCTCAAGTACTTTCCAGGTTTGAAAACCTACTGGTTTATTTAATTTGCATATGGATTCTTTATGGCTCACTGCCTCTATATTAACTTTAAATATTCAAAATTTCTGTACTTTTTGTGTATATATTATTGGCTGGATTTGTTTAATCAAGAGCCATAGCATGACGTCACAACTTTTTGGAACGAAGATATATATATATATATATATATATATTTAAATGACAGCTGGTGCCCAGTGCTCACAATATTGTTATGATGCCCAAGAACAATGGGGTAAGTCTTTGGAATGCAAAGCTCCATTTCCTGTTTTGGACCACTTGGGTCCCACCACCTGTGTATGACACCTGCCAGTAGATTCTAGCCAAGCAGTTTATAAAGGGAACAAGCTGCAAAGAATTGAGGTCATCACCGACTGCAGGCTGAATAACTGGCTTCTGCAAAGCCATTAATGTCTAAATCAAATCATGGCAAACCATGCATACTGATATACCTCTGGTGTAAACAGAGACTGTATTCCCACTGTGTGTTTTGATGCGTGCGTGTATCTGATTTTAATCACTGATTTTTTTAAATTTATTGTGTGCATAGATATAGAAGAATAACAAATGAGGACTTTTCTACTCTCTTTTTATCCTACTTTAAGAAACACTTTAATTGGTTTAGTGCTATTTTTTGTCCTTCTGTGCTCTCAGTTGCTTTTCGCATAAACTATAAAAAGCAGTACCATGATGTCAAACAAAAAAATGAGAAGAAAAACACTTCGAAGTGTATTATTTTGTTTCAAAACATTCTGGAAAGTTTAAAAATGTGTCTCTCAGTGCTAGCTAAATGAAGGAATAGCAATGTCAGGAAATCATTCCCTCCAGGCATTATAATATGTGTAGCCTTTTGTCTTACTAACTTACTTACTGTTTTAGGTATATCACTGGAAAATAATCCTCCGATGAGGCATTTGGCTACGAGATTTCAGATTTCTGTTGAGATCAAAATGGGACCCTGCATGGCAGAGACACCTGTTTTTTAATGAGACCTCATTTATCTTTTCGCTACAGCCTTTATGTTTAACGACATATTTATGATGATATCTCTGATCATTAAGGAAGACATTGAAAAAGACTTCTAATTGAATTTAAGTTTCTTTTAGTATGTCTAAAGATATTTCAACAGCCAAGTCTTCAAACACAATAACTGGAAAGTTCCATCCTACTTAAAAAGCATCTGCAATTCAAGTGATTACTAGGCAAACATTTGATGGGGTTGACAGCCCTGTTGGGATATACCGTGAAGACTCATTTAAACAGCAGCTGCTTCCAGTTTCCAGGCCTCTTTGATTCCACTGATACAGACTTTGACCCCGGGAATGACGGAGGTAGATACATTAAATGAAAATACTTCTAATGAGAAACTTGATCCTTCATGATTACGAAAAATGTGCATGGCAATGCTGATGATTTAACCACCTTCTGGTGACTTGTGATTGGGAAGCCCATTTAATGACCAGAACGCCCCTCGTTTAGGATCTGAAAATGAATGTTTCTAGAAGCTATTGGCCTTTGGAGTTACAGAGGAATACAGGACCAAACAAAACTTTAACAACAATGTAACAGTTAAGTTGAAAACAAATCTACACTACAGTTTCTACTGAGGTATTGTAATACTGCAGTAATAGTACTTTTATGACATAAACCAGATTAAAACCCAACTTTCCAGAGGTGAGAGGCCAGTGAATTAGCTATCTCAGTTTGGTCAAATGATTTTCTGATGAAAGAAAATGCACACTGTGGTTCCTTAAAGCAGGTTATTCTTTGTTTTCTTAATTTCCCCTTCTTTAACACTATTTCCAAAAGGCAGTGATCTGTTAAACCTGTGCACAGCACTGAACAGACAATGTGCTGGGATTGTCTCTATGGAAATCTTGCTTGCAGGTTGCCACGAAGAAAAGACAAAGTACGTGCCAAGACTCAGACACATCCTCAGGCAAGAATGGGAAGGGCACTAGTGTGAAAGAGCATTGGCATGTATTGGGAATGTATTGGCCCATACAATGTTAAAAAAGTCAATGATTACGAGGACACAAACTATTCCACCATCTAAGAGGACATGCAATGTGGGGAGAGATGAAAAACAATGCTGCCAATTACCATTCAGTAAAACATGACCATTATTGTTTCATGGTCACTCATGGTATAAAATCACTGGTTCTAAGTATGACCATCTTCTGCAACTCCATGGTTTTTCAATGACAATTTGTAAAAAATGGTTTGGGTGTGGTGCAATATCCAGACAAAGCATAATCTGACGATGGTTAATTGTGGTAAAAGATGTCCAA
Organism: Acipenser ruthenus; assembly: GCF_902713425.1. Classification (NCBI taxonomy): domain Eukaryota; kingdom Metazoa; phylum Chordata; class Actinopteri; order Acipenseriformes; family Acipenseridae; genus Acipenser; species Acipenser ruthenus. The sequence continues at coordinate 4,483,116 of NC_081210.1, forward strand.
ATCTAGTGGGTTGTCTGTCATCATGTTTTTTTTTGTTTTTTTTGTTGAAACAGACACATATCTGGATATTCAGAGAGTATACAATTGTTTGTACCGTAAAAAGTGTTCATTCAATGAGGCTGATTCAGTTGTTTGAGAAAGTGCCCGAAGGCCATATCCAACCCTGTATGTGTGGATCAGAGAAAGACAAAAGAAAAATAAACATATATATAAACTGAAATTGAGTTCCTGCTCCGGTAGGGGTTGGTGCAATATGCTTATAAATTCAGACATAGCCCTCGCAGGCTTAGTCTGTGCTTTGTTTTGTTATGGCTTTTAGCTTGGGGTGAAACAGAACCGAGACATTTTTCATCTGAATTCTAATTCTACTTACTGTTGCCTTGCTTGCTTTGAGTGTCAGCCAATATATCTGATACCTGCCGACATCAAACCTTATGCAATAATAAAACTATAAATACATTTAGCATGAAACAGAAAATGAAACTAAGCTTTATTGACCCTATATAAAAAAAAAACCTGACCTCTTAACTGTCTCTGCTTTCTGAGATCCCTAGCCTAAGTACAGTACATTGTTTAGTTTTTTTTCCAGTATATTTATTGTTTATAATTATCTTTCTTAATTCTATCTTTGTTAATTTATATACTGAAAATGTTCAGTTAATAACTGAAATGCAGGGGCCGTTGAGATCAACAGCACAGTGATCTCGATTCCCAGGGGAAAACAGAGAGTATTGTCACAAGAAATACCTCTGGGACAAGAACAGAACACAGTAAGTACTGTATTGGATTTCTGTAACGCAGGAATAAACCTTGGTTGTTTTTGGATCTAAAAAGGTTATCTGTAGATGTATTAAATATTTGTCTATAAGAAAAGATAAAGCTGTGACACAGGCACTAAAGGACTATGCTGTTTCCACTGGACTGTTGTTTTATGAAATGGGTTTTGTCCACATGCCATATTCGAACCCGCCTTCAAAGGTGAGAGTCTTGTGCATCCGTCTATTGCATCCTGTCTCCTACTCTTGCAATCTTTTTGTTTTGTTTTCATGAGGTAAGACTGTAAGGAACTAAGTCAAGTAGACAAATATTTTGGCTAATGCCTTCATCAGGGTTCCACTTTTTTGGGGTGGCGTCTTTAAGCTTCGAGTATTTAACCTCTTCCATTAATTGGCCCCCTTTGTTTCAGTGAGTATGTGCCAGGCAGTGGAGTCACATACTCCGCAGCAAAGAAAGGAAAAAAGTATAGAAGCTTATTCCCACTGTGCCCCTTGCCAGCCTGTCAGCATGCCTGTCTCCCCAGAGCCCTGAACTCCATTTCAGTGACAGCCATTTCACTCCACAGATGGTACGCTATCACAGCCCTCATGAAAATCAGCGTGCCGTGAACAATCTTAATAACTCCCTCCCTTCAAGAAACATTGCTTCTTGGGCACACTAATTTTTTCAGAATTAAAATGAAATGAGGACTCAATAATAGACCCCTTTTGCAGGTCTCAGAATTGGACTTCTTGATGCTTGATAAACTATTACACAATCATTGTAGCATTATTAGCGGAGACAGTGAGTTGCGTACTGAATTAATGCTCAGGTCTGTCGTGTTTCGATCACTTGGTTCAATTTTAGCCACAGGTAAAGTTTTGAGGTTCAAGCTCTGTTCCCAGTTTTACTGAGTAGGCTGTCCAAAGAATGTAACTTTCCTTTAAGAGCCTTGCCACAGTTACATCTGGCCAACCTTCATTTAGAGTCTCATATTTAATAGAAAGTAACAGATCTAATGACCCCATACTATACTACTGTATACAGCAACATGAAAGTAGCTTGTAATAGTGTCTGTATAAATATAAATATAGTCTAAACTTATCCAAAAAAGCATCCAGTTTTACTGGCAAGAATATATTTATCCTCTCATATCCCGACCCAAGCCGCAAATTGTGTATACACCACATGAGCATAACTGAACAGCTTCCTTTGTATCGTGCTGATTTAGATTAGAAAAACCTGTGAGGGTTACAATAAACTGTTTGGGATGTCTAAAAGCAGCCCAAACCTCCCATTCCGCAAACAATCACCTTGCTCATTCCTGGCTTGCCTGTTAGATGCCCATCCAGAGGGTAATCAGCGGCAGATCAGTAGTGAGGGCACAGCTGGCACGGATGGAGAAGGAGACTGCCATTTATTTTATGTGACAGCGGTACAAACCGCTCACTGCTGGATTTACCCAGCACACTGGAGGAGAGAGACGCCGAGAAACCTGCCTATATTCTGGAAACAAAACTATTGGAACAGAAAATCTGTACATGGCGCTGGGTGAAAAACTGCTTAATAATGTTGTCGGAGATCCGCCACCAGAACTGCCACCAAGTTGCCACATCTGAATCTAAATAATTTGCTCTCTAGAGTTTTAATAAGATACTTCTTTTCCTCCAAGATGGCAAGTCTCTGTTGTTATGAAGGGCACAGACGGGGCAGTGTGGCAGTCAATCACTGCAAGATGGACACAGTCCACACACCCACTGCCGAACAGAAGTGCAAAGAAACAGGACCGGAGCGCTCTGGACAGATTCATATTCAAAGCCCAGCCTCAGAAATATAGGTTGTGTCATATCCCTGGCACGATAAAGCCTTGACGGAGGATTTAATGTGTCCCTTGGTTGTCAGCTGATTTCACACTTAGCCCATTGACATGCACTCCTATCAGGAAATTACCAATTTAATTAATGTGTGTGCTGTTTTTTAAAAGAGGGACTGGTTGACTGATTAAGCTCCAGTGGACCAAAACCTCTGCAGAATATGTGGAGCCAAAAAGAAATCTTGCACAGGTGGTATGAGATGTAGAGAGGGAGGCAGTGTGGCATAGTGGTTAGAATTAAGGAACTGGGATGTAAACATTGTGGCCTAGTGGTATAATCTGACCTGTGGTTAGATCTAGTGGTTAGAATATAGCTCCCACAGAGGAATAACTTATTTCCTTTAAGTATATAACTTGGATTTACTTTTTCAACTCAAAACCTACTTATTTCACCTTCAAAAGTGAGAAGTTAAATTGCCTTCACAAGCAATGCTGTGTGAATGTGAAAGTGATTTAGTGATGCAGGTTGGTGCTAAAGGAGGCTTTAAATATATATTTGTATACCTTTTATTAGCATTATTAGATATTTGCTTGTTTTCAGTAGCAATGGAAAAAATCCATTCCTTAGACACAAGAACTGCAGATTATTTCAACACTGATTCATAACCTCTTTAGACATTTCTAATCCAGCTGAAATACATTTAAAATGTCTGTTTAATCTATTTTGTGAACCTAAATAATGTCTTACATCTGTACAGATGATCAGTTAGCATACTTCAATGGCTGGATATTGTACATTTGATTGATTTTTTTGACATGTTTTCAGTGGAATTGAGTTATTGATCGATAGAAATGATTGAAAAATATGAATGAATTATCACCCTTTCACCAAGTTCTGCACACAAGCGATTGATGGAGCAGGAGGTTTGGGTACAGCTGCTAGCTGAGTACCTGGTCAAGCACTACACTAAAGATTGTATTTCCCACATGAGATGCCAGTGACCCAATGAGGTGAAAAGAGTCCCAGTTAAACCTCTTCCCTTTAGGTGACCTTTAGCATCTTCGGGCAGCTAATGAGGAATCGTAACATGGGATTAATCAACCCAGACTCCTGTAGCAGCAACAATGTCATTAGAATATAGTGTTCGAGGAGACAATGGACATTTTATGCATGCATATTCCCCTACTATACATAGGGAAAGCGAATGTATGTAGTGTGCTTCAGTACAAAACCTTGCTATGTATCATGGCTCCATGGTGCTATAAACTCATCCTCCACCATTTACAATATTAGCTTCAATTTGCAGGCCATCACTCTGGCAACTTACAGGTCCTAAGTTGTAAAAAACAGTGGGACTAAACAATGATTTTCAGTTTTAAAATAATTTATGTTTGGCATTAAAAAAGGGGAATGAAATGTATTAATGAATCTGCATTCATGAATAGGAGAGGTGATGAAGAAAGCCTTGCTTTTTATACCATTGACATACCATTAAAGATCATTTGTTATTGCCACTCTCAAATAACATAACACAAGCTGTTGCTGGCACCCACAAATAACAGTTATTTATTTTCCTCTCTTGGAAGCTACGCTGCTTAGATATATTTGGGAAACAGGTTTTCACTGAGGAAACCAAGTCAGTTTTACTGATGCAATTTTGTCCGAGGTGGGTTAGGGTTGTCACTGTGTACAAGTGTTTCCGTTAAGGAACATGACGACAAACCAGTCCTCAAACTCCGTTTTGAATTAATGCACAGCGTGATCTTTTTTTGCCAGATCAATGTGTCAAGGAAAAGTTGGAGGATTTAAAAAGAAAACCGCTTAATCTATTTTCTGTCTCCCCTTTTCTGTATTAAAACCTTACAACAGACGCTTGACAGGCATTTTGCTTGCCTAACACCATGCTTACTTTAGTTCCCTTTCAGCTCCCCGCTGCAATAATTGAAAAAGGAAGGGTTTATCCAAATCATCCAACGGAAAAACCATCCCTATTTGTTCATAAACTGCCTGAATTGCTGTAATTGCTTTAGCTCTTTCACGTATATGAAAAGCTGAAACAAGAAAAAGACTCCCTTTCATAACAGGGCAGAGCAATCAGAAGTAATTGTTGTCTTTTTATGTGATGTTGTTGTTGTGGAGTCTACAATGTAGACTTGTGTCAATAGTTATCATTATTTAAAAAAAATTAAATTGCTGGAATTTTCAGCATTCTTGTTTCGATTTGGTTAGGAGTGGGTTTTTATTTCAGCAGCAGCGTTGCAAAGTAGCAGAGTGACCCCAGTATTCATATCATTATATAAAATAAAAAATATACATTAAGCTAGTTACACAGGCAAAATCCATGCCCTGTGAGTTTGTGATTATGATTTTATGTGATCAAAACAAGTTGTATGTCTACTAAAAAGTACCGTAAGTCACTGCAGATCCTTCGAAGACACTTTTCTGTGTTACACCACAAGAGTTTTGTCTTCTGGGAAGAATTACTAAATAAATATATGAATGCCTTTCCTTTACAGTCAGCCTTTTGGATATTGATTACCACTTTAACTTGCTAAAAAGTTATTTAGAAACTGTGTGTGTGTGTGTGTGTGAATGATTCCTTGATCATTAATAATACAACATTTGTTCTGCTCTTTTTGTTATGAATTACATGTCAATGCAAACACTTATCACTGCAATGGCTAACGTTGCCTGTGATTATTTTGTGTCGGTGGCACCTCAAGATGGAAGAAATGCTAATCCGAATACACTATTATTGATGTGGCGATAAGGATATTTCAGATTGAAAGCATGTAAAACAAATTAAACAATTCCTTAAAACGAATCTGTATTCCATCCCTAGAATCACCTACTGGGAAAGAAACATGTCCATGCTGAGATTGCATTTCCATTTTTCTGACTATTATTTGGAAGAAAAAAGAAGCCCGTCATTTTCATTTAAGCCCTTTCATTTAAGGCTTTCTCTTAGGTATCTTCTACTGCTTGTTATTCCCGGGGTTAATTCCATTATTTGTGTGTTCCCTGTTGAATCAGAGTATGTTATGAAGTTCATATGTTATTCTGTTCACTATAACCTATTTTCACATATACAACAACAACGGCTCTTAAACAAAGGTCAGTCCTTCTTGTTTCATTTATTTTAACATCTCTCTCTCTGGAATCAGCCACAATGCAGCACCATTTTCCAGTAGGATTCTGGGAAGCAGAAGAAAGCTGGCAGCTGTATGTTTCCACAAACAGAAAACGTAGGGCTACCAAAACAAACAGTTCATAGGGGAGCTGAATTCAGGAAAGATAAATGTGATCGACTTGAGACTATCTCTGAATATCTTTTTTTTTTTTCAGTGTTTTGTACAATTCTATGTTGCTGTTTCTGCTTAGATAATTCTGAGCCAAACAACAGAGTGATAACACTTTCTGAGTGGATAAAATCTGAGGCAGGGTTGATAGTGTGTTATTATGTGTAATTAAGAAACGCTTACTGTAAAGTGTAATGCTCTAGTTTTAAAAAAAGCTATTGCCTTTCTCTACTCTATACATGAACTGCATTAGTTTATATTTTTTGTTTAGGCTACAAACATTTTACATTTAAGTCCCCTGTGCTGTGCGTAGGAATAAGGTGAATGATACATCTGGGCCATTTTATGACAGATATTGATTTTTTTGTGGACTGCCAGTCAGCTTTTGGTGTTACCTGTCAGAGAGGCTGTGGTTTGAATGTAAACTCACCAGAGCAAAAGTTGTCATTGACGGACACTGACAATCAGCTTGGCGTTTGATTGCCTTCGACCTTCCTTCTTTCACTTTTTTTTATTATTATGACTGAAAAGAAAAAGATTATCTTTTCAGAAACAGTTAAATATACCATTTGTGAGTAACATATTTATTTTGAGCCGATTTCTTCATTGAAACATCATTAAAACATGTTATTATGCAATTAGTTGCAGATCTGCTTCTTAATTCTACTTTCAGTTTATTTTACACAGTTTTGAGGTTTGCAAATAAAAGGATTTCAATCACATCTAACATCTTGCTTGGCTTTTGTTGCAGGCTTAAGCAAACCGGGGTGTGTTGTAACATTGATGGAAATTAAAACAGTAGTATATTTGTCATACTGAAGTCAGGATTTAAAAAAGGGTATGTTAATCAAACAGCTATGCAGAAAGGTAGCTTAAATTCACAAGTTCAAGACAGGCAAAGGGTGTTAGATGTGTTTTCCATTCAATCCTGCACGTCCCTGCTATTTACATTTGTTTGGAAATGGTTTACTATATATTAATGCAGTTGTTAATATGATACTAAACTAGTGAGTTGTTAATAAGCTAAATATATTTTTGGGCTGATGAAAACCCTATCCCTCTCAGCTTTGCTGGCTGTTAATTATAAATTACTCTGTTCCCGCCCCATCGACTCACTTATCTTTCCCTAAGGAGAGACAATTACCCATTAATTGAGCACAAGTGGCTTGGAAAGTGAACAATATAGCGTGTTGCCTGACAGGAATTCCAATCCCCGCATGACTTCAGCTTGACTTGTTTATAATCAAACAGAAAATACACTTTGGCGTCAGCAGGAAGGAAAGGGTCTAGAGAGATCTTCCAAAATGCCCTGTGGACACACCAGCTTAATAACGAATTGTATGTATCAGCTGTGTCATAGCCCAAAAAAACAAAACACAACTTTTTGCAGCAGGCAAAAGCACATTTTTTTTTCTTTGTAACGTTTATTGATTATCCTCTTTAGACAGCTATTAGTTTTGGTATCGATTGCCTGTGTGCTTGTAGAGTTTTAAACTGTCAGAGGATTCAAAAGTATTGGACAGGTCAAAAACTGTATCTTGACCGAGGCAGAGAGATGGACTGATCCCTTTCCCCCAGTTAAGTGCCATGTTGTATAGTCGGAGGACTCACATCAGAGGGACACTCATGGCTGGTATTTTGTTTTCTAAGTCTTAAGTATTGATGGTTTCTGCAGGAGTTATGTGTGATGGACCCCAAAGGGAAAAGCTATACAGTACATTGGTTAAATCTGCTCCTATAAATTTGTTCTATCAGACTGAAAATAGTTTTGTGCATGTTTTGAGTACAAAATGTCCTAGAAAATAATATGAAGCACAATTAATTTTATTTCTTTTGAATGTCCATTCTTTATTAAATATTAGTTTTACAGCTCTGTAAATCATGAGTACCATTGTCCTGAATTCTCTTTTGTCATTAATAATATTATTGGGAAAAAACCTCAAGCCATGCACATATAAAAATATATGATGGGCTTTTTAAAGAACATTTCAATTGTGTGGATACATATTCCATCAACTGTGCTGATACTATAATCCAAGAATGACAGAAAACCATACCCCGCCAAAAAGGTGTAATTTAATACAATCGTCTACCAAAAACAAATAATGAAAGAAATACAGTCGGTGCAGTAACAGAATTTGCAGTCTGCAAGCACCTAGTCAATACAGTGGCTGATTGAGGACATGGGGGAAAAAATATATAAATTCTCCAGTGTCCTTTATGAGCCACTGTCAGTCAATGCGATATAACTGATGGAAAAATACTTTTTTTTAAAATATTGAACTTATAACAATAAAGTTTCTGTCATTTTTGAAGAGGGTGGCACCTAATCCAAATTGTTGGCTTCGCATAGTGGCCAGCTGTTGACTTCCCCTTATAGGCCCAAGAGGAATATACAGACAGGAATATAGCATAGATGTGGCTTGACTACTTGACAACTGCAACTTAATTCTGATTATCTATGGAGTTCTCATTACTCTCTGTAAATGGCTGTGGGATCAATGAAAGCATGTCTTTCTTCATGTAATCTCTGGCCAGCATCTGAAGCAGGCATTAACGTTTTTAAGGATTTATGCAAGAGCAATTCAAATGGATTAAACCCTGTGTACAAAAATTCTGTGTGGAAGACGTTATCAATCCAATAGCTGAAACGGTTCCAATAAACTGGGATTTTATCTTTGCCCTGATTTTTTTGAAGATACTGGATTATCAGTACTGGTTTGAGGACCTCCTGATTATTTAACTTGACTCTGTAAATAACAAGGCTTTAGAAGGCACAAACTTTGAATTGGACCAAAATAAGTGAGTGATTCCACATGGTCACTTAAAAAATGGAAGGGACATAAATGTTGTTACCTTTTAATCAGGTTATATTATTCTTAAAGTGAGGACTGAAATACCTCTTGTGGAGTTTGCTTCATTGACTCGCCCACCTCTTCCAGAAGAGCTCCTCAGCTCTACCTGCTCTTGTGATTAACTTAGCACAGATCTTCTTGTGCAACCACAATTAACCAGCAGCAGACTGTTGACCAGTTTGCTTTTACAACAGAAAAAATAACTGTTAATGATTCAAATGACCAAACTAAAATTGTTTTTTTCAATAGAACACAGCCACTTGGAGATTAAATTGGCCAATGACCAAATATTGGAGTGCAGCTGCCTGTTGGCCAACCGGCTTCTCAGCTGGATATTTTCTGATTCAATCTGAATGACCAAGCTGGAGTCAGTTTGCAGTCGGTCATTCTGTAGTGCTGTGGGATAAATAAATAAACAACACACATCGAGTATGTCTGACTTGCCTTTATATTTATGGGACAGCTGTAACCAGCAAAGTAATTGGCTATTACCGGGGGTGGGGGGGGGGGGGGAGACGATGACTTTAAAACTAACCCCATAATGGTTACATGCTGGTCTACTCTTATCAGGTAAAGTGTGTCAACTACCAAAACTAGATTATTTCTCCAGACAGCCAGTAAACAGAAAGTGGGCAGCTGGATTCATCAGATACCAGATAAGAGGCTTTTCAGAAATTTCTGTGGCACAATTTCATTCTCAAACTATACTATGTATCTTGAAATCTTCAGTTTTTTTTAAGTGTGCATATAATAATATGCATTCTCATAGTTCTATGGGGGGGGGAAGGGGGGGTGCCCCTTTGTTTAACATTAAAAGAATGCAGACATATATATTTTTTTGGAATTAATTATAATTGGTTTTTAGTTTGCTACCTATACTATGATTCTATAATAAAAGTCACAACCCAAGATAAGCTAGTGAAAGTTTGTCAACTTTGGTAAAGTAATAAAGTTGTTTTGAAGTTGCAGTGGGGTGATTCATGAAAAGACACTCATGATTTGCACTGCACTGTAGCCTTACCCCCGATCACAAGTTAAAGTAATCAACATACAGTATGCTTGTAAAATTCTTCAAGTGCAGTCAGGCATTGATTTCTTAAATGAGAAATGACATCACTAACATCCAGTCTAATGCGGAATAAAAGATTTAGAGCACAGAACCAGGGATATTAACCAGAAGGTAAAGAGACGCAGGTTTTCATGTTAAAAGGTGTTTAACTATGCAATACCATGGCACGGTAGTCAACAGAATGAACTTCCATAGCAGCAATCTTAGCTATGTGTCTTTTAAATGTTTTTAACGGAAGTAATCAAACTTTTTTTGTTTCGTTTTGCATGTTTTCTTTGAATAGTTGAAAATGTTCTCGTCCAGCCAGGTTGTAGGCCTGATTGATAAGCACTGCATAATAAAACCCATTTATGAGAATTGAATTAGGAGAAAACATAATCCAATTATGAGGAAACAACCTCCCATCATTAACCTCTCTCACCTGCTTAAACTACAGCAGTATGTTCAATTTCACACTACAAAATAGCTCCTTGTTGTCTGTTTGTTTGTAGTCTTTCATTGTTCTCTGTATTCTACATTTTTCGGAAAGAATTCCCTGTCTATATGTCACAATGAGAGCCAAATAGGTATGCTTGCAGCAGGAGAAGGTAAAGCAGAAAAGCAGAAATTTACTGAAATGTTGTTTTTGTATAATAATAATAATAATAATAATAATAATAATAATAATAATAATAATAATAATAATACATATTTTAACTCATAATTAAATCACAATAAATAGTGTCAGAATGTGTAAACTGCACCTCCCTCTAGTGTGACAACCATGTAACAGCAGGGTAAAGCAACATAATAATGTCAGATGTTAACTGCAGGGAATGTGCAAAGACAACTTGTCTAATTACGTTTGCTATCTGCAGTTATTCATGCTTGTGGTATGCTGTTGATCCAATAAGTGACATTGAAATCCTAAAAGCTTCTCCTAAGGTAAACTATACTGTAGTGTTAAAAAATCATATAAGCTTATACTGTGATACAGTATACACAAATCAAACACCCCCACACATAACAAGCAATATGTATTTTAAAAACAAAAACACATTACCCAATATGTGCAACGTATTGATACAGAAGTGTAAATTCTAAACCTAAGTACTGTTTGCAAATACTTTATAATGAAATGTGAACACATTTAGAATGTGTTTCCCGTTATATATATATATATATATATATATATATATATATATATATATATATATATATATATATATAGCTGTGCTGTCATGCAGCATACTGGCTGTTCAAATAAAAATAAATTACTAAGCTTTTAAGGTTGCACAGGAAAACAACGGACATAAATTCCTCTGGATTCGTATGGAATATGAAATGAATAGCTTGAAAAATGGTTCCCCATATCCATCATACTGTAAATTCCAACTGAAAAGCAAATGAATAACAGCTTGGTCTGTCAATGACTTTCATTCCTATTTCTGTTGCTTCTGAACTACGTTCTATTAACTTCTCCTGATGTTCAGTGCACAGAAAACTCCCTAAATGATTGCCGTGTATTTTAATATTAAGCAGGTGGCTGTTCTGACACTCTAACATTCATTAAGAAGGACCTTTGTCAAATGCGTTATAATGCTAATTAAACAACTATATACATTTCACAATGAATGCGTCGCACCTCTGCTTCTTCAGTATGGCGGTTGTGTGAAGAACAGTAGAGACCATCTATGCTGCCATCTAGGGGAGGCTCCAGAGATGCACTAAAATAATCTTATTTTTTGGTGCGCCTGTTGAATGTGGCAACTTCACGTTTCCCAACAAGCATTTAAATTACTGTTAATATAGTGGCAGATGTGTTTGCATGGGAGTTATATCGCTTTTATCCTATTACCTCATATGACCTGCAGGGGTCAGCGGTAGCCTTCACAGAAGTGAATCAACAGCGTAGTAAATTCTAAGCAGCATCCTCTGTTTAAACCTATTCAGGGCATGTTATGCATTCTACAGAAAGGAACAAACAGGCAGTCACTTTTCACCATATTTTTATTAGTCATGCAGAGAATTAAAACCCAGGAAAACCATAGCTCTTTTGCAGGGTCATGCGTAATACACAAACAGCCCAAACGTGGGGTCTCTTCAAAAGCATGACATGTGCTCTGTGCAAGCTGCTGTTGTTTTGTATGCAGTCTGTTGCTGAGGATAACTAACGGCAAATGTTAGTTTTGAGTGGCAGAATCCCTATTCACAGGCACCCTTCTGTGATAAACGAAACCTGCTGACAATTGGATACATTAGCGGTACAGAACTATACAATTTCATTTGGGAAGGTCTAGTTGTTTTTTTTTTTCAATACAAAGAAAAATCATGCTGGTGTGCCCTGCAGGTACTGTATTTGCCAATGTGTCGTTCATCCTATCTACTATAGCAAACTTGAAGTGCAATGCTAGTAATGTATATTATATTGCTGCAATGTTAAGCTATAATGCATGTAATACACTACATATCTTTAAGGGTCTTCCTGTAAAGTCAGTTGTCTGTTGTTTACACTCTAATTGCTGATTTTTTATTTTTTTTTGTATATACCTTTATTTTCAGCCAAGCTAATTTTTCTCTTTTTGGTTCCACTGTATTTACAACAAAAACAAATGCGTGCTACTATATAATGGCACCTAATGCATATTAGGATATTCAATAAAAGACACAAATAAACCTACTGAATCCAAGCCAAGGGAATTAATGGGCCTACTCTAAGAATATTGTTGTTTGAATAACAAACTGGGTTTTATTCTTAAAAACAGATTTTGAAAACAACGCTCTTTAAGCATTACACAAGTTCAAGCTTTATGAATCCTAGGGGCTGTATTCACAACTAAATAGCGTACCATTAAATACTAAGTCGTTTGTACAGTCATTTACTGTACACTAGTAAAGCCTCCTATAAAAGTTTACCACAGTATTCTTGCATGATATGATATTTTTGTAGTTTTAACATGCTTTTCCAATGGCTATACTATATATTTACCATAGCTTTTCCATACCTGTTTATTTTTTACAATGCTTACCTATGCTTTATTATTACATATTGGCATGCTTTTACTACAGTAAACTTTTATAAGGTGCCCACCGAGCTTCCATGTTCTTGATGTGTCTTTTACTGAATATCTATTGTAAGTGCCTGATTCAAGGCATAGATGCTGATAGACGCTCAGGCAATAGGGGTGCCTGCATTGCTTTGTCCTGATAGGCCTGTAGAAGGATTGTAGTGGAGGGGGTCTCCTGGGGTCCTCAGGGGTTCCTCTTCCTGGGGTTGACCTTCTTCTTGGGCTGGGCTTCAGCCCGTGCCCCTCCGTTGGTAGCCTGCCCGGCCTTGACCTCGTCGATGAAGGTCTCGATGCCCATGAACTTCTCGCTGAGCTCCCCAAGCCGCTCCTTCAGCGCATTGAACTCCTTGAAAAGGTCGTCCAGGGCCTCCGACAGGGCCGGGATCCTGAGGAAACGAGAGAGAGAGAGAGAGAGAGAGAGAGAGAGAGAGAGAGAGAGATGGATGTGCAGCTATATGGTATGTTAAGGGACAACAGCAGAATTGTGCAGAATCCTCTTACCCTGTGGCATACATGTTGAGCAAAAGATCATTTCTGCACGTTTCTGCACATCATTATCTGCTTGTTACCAGCCATGCATATTGAGAAGTATTTAAAGCAGAGGAACAAGGGGGGCATGGAGTAAGTGTGCTTCTGTGCTGATCCCAGCTGGACTGTGGTCTGCCTCACTGCCTCACCTGGAGTAGTCTGGGAGGAGGGCCTGGTGGTCGTTCCTAACAAGGTTCTTCATCTGATTCAGGATGTCGAATCTCCAGTTGTCTAGGACCTCAGTTAGGTTGGCCACCCCTCGCATGTTGACCTTATCAGCTAAAGTGACACATGAGCGACAATGTATGACCAACAAACTGCAGTTCATGATACTGAATACTTCCAATGGAATGACTTGTGACCATTACAATTTTACATTTTCTAAACCATTAGAAAGGAATAGCTCACCTCAGTACAGTACAATATGACATTTCGCTCTGTGATTAATAATTGAAACTGAAAATAAAAAAATCATGTTCAGTATATCATACTTTAACTCTGTGTTTTGCATGACTAACTAAACACGTCAGACAATTTTAGCCTCTACATTGATTTTACAGTGGAATACAGTGATATTTATTTCTACTATAGTTTACAGATCTACTATAGTTTACAGATTAGAAGTTACGGTTTTTCAGTTATAATCAAAGAGGAACTGAATATGTTAACACGTATGCATGGTGCATTATGACAAAATGAATTCCCTTAGTAGCCACCACTGCACCGATACAATATCCCTGAACCAAATACTCTTCAGTAGAGAGGACCAACAATAAATGGTTCTGTACTAAGGGTAATTTAGTTGCACAAGTTGATAAATATACTCCCCAGTCCAATCAGCACCTTTCATGAATCACAAGCACCAGAGTACAAGATGTATTCAACTAGGTTTACCTCCATCTCTGTAGTCCCATTCATCTTTAGCAGGACGTCTCTTTTGGCACTGCACAATCCCAAGAGCCAGGACCAAAAGCACACCCAGCCGAAAATACATGTTAGGATCCTGGAAACGCCCTGGTTACCCTGGAACAGATGCTGATTCTGAGCCTTCCAAAGAGTTGGGTGACGTCATTTAGATTGTAACCCATTAGCGATGCGAGGTGAGTTGGGAACATGACTTACAATATTTTATTTTGTGTTCTTTGCCACCCTTTTCAGTATGAGTACACTGTTTTAGAGTCCTTGAGATGCAGACAGTGGTATCCCTTGAACAGAGTGTGTAGTAATGACAGCATTTGTTTACTGTTATTCACCACAGTTGTACCTTTTACTTAAAGCTATTTGCTATATTTTTACCATGGTATACGACAGCAACTCTATTCTAAAATAAGCTAAATGAACTGATAAAGCTAGTAATGAGATGCCAGACCAGTGAATACCCAGATTAGCTCTGTTTTGCTTTGTTTACAGCGTTCGCCCATTCGCAAGCCATTGACAAGCACTGAGGAACTCAGTAAACAGTCCATAATATGTGGATCCCTGTGCTGTTTCCTTTCATCTTAATCATTTTGCGTTGGCTATAAATCCTTAGAACGCTCTGGAACTAGGATCAGATAGTTCCGCTAATGTTAATGCCAGCAGGAGAGTGAATAGCAAAAGAATGCAATCTTGTGACAAAGACACATTCTCAAAGGTGTCTCTTCAATCAATTGAAGGTTAATACTGTCATTTTTGAGCTCAAACTTTTTGGGACCACAAATTACTTCCGAATTTTTCTACATAATAAACAACTACTTTAAGAGAACTAAAATGACAATACAGAAACCTAAATTATACCATAACTTATATTTACTGAATAAGAAATAATTCAGTTTTTCCTAAGGCAGGTTCCTAAAGAATTGTTTTACATAGTAACAAAAAACACAATTAGCCCAATTATCAGAACTTTGTTTTATTTTAATTTATTTTTTATAATAACAATACAAAAAAATCCTACTTGTATAACTTTAATTGTACAAGTATTAAAGGCAAATTATTTTTTCCAATCAAATTTAAATGGACAAATCTTAAATAAAGAGCTGTTGCATACCTGGTTGATGATCTGAGAAGCTCTGGATACCACTCAGCTGCAGCTTTCAAATTCACTGAGAAGTTATTTTACAGCTTCCACAGCAATAGCGTGCCTGGGACGTGTGTGTGTGTTTTTCTACTTGTGATAGAGACACACACCCACATGCACACACATTAAAAAAAATCTCTACTGGGCCAGTCAGTGTGGTTTTAATTACAGCAGCAACTCAAAACTCAAGGTACTGTGCAACACTATCTTTAAAGGAACGCAGTTTCAAAGTTCAGGAACTTTTACTAAACTTCCATTGATTCTCCTCTGATAGTGTATTATCTATTGATTTGTATTACCTTTGTACCAGTCAGCATTGTATTTTTCTAGGCAAACAATGCACAGAAGACTTGTTGATTCAATAGAGCTCCCAAGAACCCCACCACCCCGCAGCCTTTGAAATGGTCAATCACAAGATAAGGATACAAGCTTAAAACACTTCTTCAGAGGGGTTTGGTGGCACCTTTCACCTCAGGAGGAATGGGTTTCAATCAGACTGTTCAGGTCACATGGGAAATTAGTTTGGTGGTCTAAGCAAAGCCCTCAATGGACCCAAACACATATTACAAAATCAACAGAGTTGATCAGTACCATGCCTGACTGGAGCCAGTTACTGAATGTTAACTCTCTTTGCTCCACTACTATTCCTCCTATTGTGTGTCTCCTGCAGTCACCTCTATTCATAATGACCAAACCTCTCACAAAAAGGCTCCTGTTGGGATTTCTACTGACAAAACTTTGAATAGCTGGTCATAAAACAGAGGAGAACCTCCTGGTCCTAGCTGTGAGTCCTCCATGTGCTCCTTACATTTTTTTAATCACAATAAAATCACAATAAGGATTGGAATTAGACCCTGCTGTTCCCAATGAAGTGAAGCAAGTACCAACATTGTTGTGGATTAATCTGCCACTGTGTATGGAAAGGACGATGACAGGGTGACCCCCTCCTGTTTGAGCTGACGTGTGGAAGGCCCACTCAGGGAGGCCCTTGGCCCTATTAGCGATATAATATATATATATATATATATATATATATATATATATATATATATATATATATATATATATATATAATGGTGATATAATGGTGATGCCTGATGCTTCCAGTGAGTTTAGTCCAAATGTTTAGGGAATTACTAAATGCAACACATTTATAATAAAGCCCCAGACAACTTTATAAATACAAAGCATCTGCCACTAAACTAAAGTTAACAGATACTTCACCTCATATTCCAGTGAATTTGAGTGACCTTGTTTGCCTACTTAAACAACCTATTCAAGTGTTGGTTTTTTAAATGTAAACACTCAAAGACATACAATAGTGCTGAAATTAGTCAAACATCCTATTACTAAATTAGAAAGTACTAAGCTCTAGGGCATCTTCAGCATGTATGTTCATTTTAAAAACATGATCCGATAGTTCACTATGTTAAAGAATGTCACTCTGAAGAAATCTGGTGGGGATAATTGTACTCTCCAGGTGGAATGACCAGGGAAGTGGCACACTAACTGAAAGCAATGCTTGGAAATGTCAGTAACAATTACAATTTCAAAACTACACATCTGTGACTAGATAATGAATGGAAGTGCATTTATGAAATACTTTTCTTAACTACAAGCACTTCAATGCAATCGCTGCATCTAACCACACCACACCACAATTAATTGTTAAGGAAGTTGCTTGGGAAACAATATGCAGGCGCACAGTGCTCCCGAGAACACAGCCCAATAGCAATGCAGTGATTACTGGATAAGTAATTCAAACAATCACAGTATTTTTCCTACTGCCTGCTGGTTTTGTTTTTAATTTTGTTATATGCTGGAGCCATAAACATCTAAATTATATCAATTTGCCTTGTGTTGAGTTTGTAATGGATTCACATTTTCCTTCTGAGTTTCTGTTAAAAAAAAAAAAAAAAAAAAGCTGTTCCCCAGTGCCACGTCGACAGAGTACTAATAGCTGACACATGTGGATGCAGAACCAAACCCAGCTTTAAACATAGCATGTCTATTATCCAGCCAAACCCCTTTTCTGTATGACAGCACGATTTGTTCCTTCTGTCTTTTCTGTTCTCAGGTCTGCATGATACCACACTCCACTGCTGCTGATACTGGCCTAGAGTTACACACTTAATCACCAGTGTAAAGTAAATTAAGTTTTAAAATATGCTTAAAAACTAGAAATAAGCGAGCTATAATTAGCACAAATAAACAAATTGTAACAATCCATGTTATTAGTTTTTTTACTTACATAATTCTTCATGTTAGTCAAGCTGCACATCTAACCAGTTAAATAACAATTTTTTTTTTTTTTTTTTTTTTAATACAGATTTTTTTTTGACTGTTCTAAAGAAAAGCATGGACCCTGGTTGTGGCACTGCAGTTGAAAGCACAAAGAGGCAATGGTAGCACAAGGGAATAATAACTGGTGACATCACAGTATGACACTCATTTACTTTGTACATAAACCAAAAACAGCTTAGTAAGTTTGTAATAATCCTTTATGTTTCCATTGGATGCAATGGAGTCATCACTTTCAAAGAATGCTTTGACAAAGAAACTCAACTTACTACTTGCTTTTTTCTTTTCCTCTCTTTTCCATTCTTGCTTACGTGACTAACTAGCCACTCACAGCTCTGCAAGCTTCTCCCATCCTTGGATAATTAGCGCACCCACACTTCTCTTAATGTGACCATTAAGAGACTGTCACACTGTATCAATGAGTGTATTATGTTTCTTTTAGTATTTCTAAATGTAGTACCATTGAGTGCTTAATAGTTACGGATTATAAAGTTTTTGTAGCACTACTTAAATTGTGAAAGGGACACCTGTGACATAAAATGACGGTGTTAGAGCAGTGAGAGTTGGAGGGCTCAGGAACATACACAGGTATTTAGATATTTTTCAAACTTTTCTATAAGGGAGGTAGAGGGTCTCTTTATAGACAAGTTTGCATGCAGAGTATCTTCAAGAAAATATATGCAGCTTCCAATAAAGTAGACACACTCTACAGTACCACCCAAATGTTATACACATGTTAGGAACGTGTTGAGGTAGGCCTACTTGTTCTGAGTAATGAACTGAGTGTATTGTACAGCAATTAACATATATAAATCAAAAAATAAAATCCAATGATACACACCCAGCAATTACTGCATGATTTAGCAGAATAAAACAAAGTACTGGTATTCTTCTCCAGTCTTCAATGTCAACAAGAAATTATTCACAACTGAACTTTCTATGCTGCCAGACCTATGGGTGCTTCTTGAATCCCATAAAAGAACAAATAATTATATACCGGTATTTAGGCAAGCTGTTGACTAAAATCATTTTCAGACTAATTTCTCCAGATAGCCCTAATGTTCAGTCTAGCCCATGAAGTCCACAGTGACATCAGGCACTAGCATTACTGATAAATTAACAGGGCAGCAATAAACATTAAAATGGCAGCTCCACTTTCAACTTGATCCTCGTAAGGATAAGTCCACTTATTATTTATACATTATATATCACTCCTTTAAAGAGTATACCTTCAAGTGCAGTAAACAGCATGAGGCTGGGCTTATTGAAATACTATGTTGATCTATTTTATTGTTCTGGCACGTTTTCCCTGAGCTTCTCTCATTCAGTGTCGCATAAGCCATTTTCTTCTCACATTGCTTGATGAAAGCAACCAACTATTCTGCAATAAACACACAACAGACCAAATTCACCAAGTGTTTGCTCTAGCGTAATGTTTGCAACATTTGTTCAATGCCCAGAGGCAGCATCAGGTCTGCGTGCTCAGTTGAACCTGTCAATCTAGACAAACCATATACCTGCTAGGAGGATGAAAATTATTTATATATAGATAAGCATGCTCTGCAGTTGCATTATTCACCAGTTTAACTGTAAGCCTCACTCAGTATTTAAACATCAAGTTGCGGAAGTGACTCTGCAGTGAAGACTGTGTCCATTTGCCTATACAGTCTTCACTTTTGAGACATGAAAAAAAGTAATTTGTGCAGTTTCACAAAAAAAAAGATATTTATTAATTTATTTATTTTTTATGTTTAAAACCGCACCTGCCAATGCTACGCTTTACCGTTTTCCAGATTTGTCATATGCATCTTTCTTACAAACTGCTGTAAATGTACTGGATTTCATTTGCATAACAACGGTTAATGTATTAGTTTGCACTACAGTGTGTGCTACATATTGCAGGCGATTCCAAAAGTTTGTCCGCCATTCTAAATCTATCTCTATCTCATTTTGGAATCTAACAATACTGCCTCTGTTAAATTCTGATCTTACATCAATGCATTTTTGTGTTCTTTTCCTGTTCCAAATTCGTCATAACCATCAAAAGTATATATAATATATATATATATATATATATATATATATATATATATATATATATATATATATATATATATATATATTATTTAACACATAAAATACAATTAGAAATACGAATTGCTGCTGCGAATTTAAGCAACCGAAAAAAAAACACTAAACTTGCCTGCAATTGCTAGTGCTGTTCTTGAACTTCCTGTTCCGGTTCGGTTGCTTAGAAACGTCAAGGAAGCGGCGTTCCATAACAGATTTACTGAAGTCAAGGCAGACAAGGAGAAAATCGAGATTAAACATTTATAGTAGTTTACAAATAAATACCGATAGAATAATCTATTATTTGAAAACGTGCTTTGCATAGAAGCTTCATCTAAAGAGCCATGACAATGGCACAAATTAAGGACGGCGAATACACCGCAACCATCTACAAAATGGTGAGTACAGCGTACAGTACTACAGTACAGTACTGGTCTTTATGAATACTAATTCCTAGTTATGAATAATAATTACAAGTGTGTTTTTTGTTTGTTTGTTTTTTGTTTTGCTTTATAGTTCTAATGCTGTAAATATGCGCACATTGTGCAGTGCATGATCAAGCCAGGGTTCTTATCTTAACGGCTAATACTGTAAAAGAATATTTAGGTAGTATTTTTGCTAGCAGGCTTTGCTGACACCTTTTTCTAGCAGTAGAATCAGACAATTGAAAACCACTTGTAAAACCATTCACCTATGATGAGTCATTTAAAACTGTTCTCTTTTTTTGTTGCCCATATGAACATTTGTATTGTAACTAACCACTGTTTTTTATAGATAAGAGATGGAAGACATGGAGAAGCCATCCAAATTCTGAGCAATGAAATACAGAAACAGCCCAAAGTAAGTTTTAATCTACACAGTATTTATTTTTAGTTTTTCAAAAATAAGTAAAAACTGTTAATGATTAAAAACTCTCCTCTCTGTACCAAGTTGTTTTCTTATGTTAACAAGGGGGTTAGGTGCACTTGGTTAATATATTTGTTTTTGGGTTTTTTTCTATGTTAAAATGCAATTTCCAGTAATAAGCTTTATGAACCAGAATCATAAAACTTGATATCAGTTTTTGTTAAAGTCCAGTGATGCCATAATTAAATTTCATCCTCCCAACCTGTCACAGTGTTATTGGCAAATCTGTGCTCCGTACCTATCCTTCAGTTTCTGCAGTTGCTGACTGATATTCCTTATGGGTTGTGTCTGGCCAGTATTGTTTCTTATTGCATTTTCCAACTTTAGCTGTTTATTCAATGTGACCTTTTCATCCTTGCAATCATTTTTGTAAATATGTAATTGAGTGGTAACCCACACAGCTTTTATTTGAAAATCTATTTAGAGTCCTACTGTTTATACAAATGTTTCCCACAGCTACCCATTTGATGCTGTCGGGCAGAAATAAGCAGTGGGTATTTTTTTTTCCTTCAAACATGCCTCCAGTTATCCCATGGGTTTTGCAAAACTTTCCTTAAAGGATTTCATTCTGTTTTTTTCTCTGCTTCAGCAAGTTTCTTTTTTTCTGTGGGTCTTAATATTTTTTGTTCAATTTATGCGTCTCTGTGACCTGTATTGTATATGTACTGTATGGTTCACAGGATCAGGGTAGCTAGGAATTGGTTCTCCGCTGCTGTGTTGCTTGATTTTTATCCTTTAATATTATGCAGGGCTGACCTTTTTAAAAAACAGCAAAGTGTATTCTTGTGGAAGTAATTGAATGTTGTTCCGTACCAGTGACACTTCTTGTCAGCTTAGTTCTTAGTCTAGCTATGTTTTTATTTTTTAACCTCACTCACTTTTGACTTCAAGCCTGTGTTGTATGAAAAGCATGGGAAGGCTGACAAAGGTGTGCACTCTTAAGGGAGTTTGGACACAGTTGGAGAATACTATGCAAAGCCTCAGGCATGTGAGATAGTTGCTCAGTCCATCAGACATACCACATCGACATTAGGCCTTGGCTGCTTCACTGTCCCCTTCATCCAGGGTCCATTAAAAAAACTGTGACAGTGTTTGACAAGGACACTTAATTTTCAGATTCATCCAAGATATCTGTCCCAGAATGAGCTACTGACAATGCAAGTTCCATTGCTTGTTATTTTTTTTTAAATTGAAAATTGAGATAGATACTTTTGTAATGGGGCCATATTTGTATTTCAAGGGTTAGTCTACCTTAAATTTAGTGTTTATCTGCCAACACATTCAAGAAGCAAAGAGAAACTACTTTAAATATGATTTATTTCTATTGGGATCATATGAAGCAGTGATCTCAGTGTGAAAAATGTAGCATTTGAATGTCACACCCAAAAGCTGTACTGTTCACAGTGAATAGAAAATGGAGGAAAATCTATGCTAATAGCTGTTTAAAACCTTATAAACATTTTGCTTTGTGGAGCAGATTTTTTTCTCGGTTTTTCTTGCAGAGTGCAATAGCACCGCTTCTCTTTTAACCTGTATAACTGATGAACTCTGCTGTTTCGTAACGTTAAGGGTTAGGAACACTAACACAGTGCTTACGCTTCTGTCTGTCTTGTCAGTCCAGGGCAGCCCTCTCCCTTTTGGGATACTGCTACTATCACATTCAGGACTTTAACAACTCTGCTGACTGCTATGAGCAGCTCACACAAATTCACCCAGAGGTTGAGGACTACAGACTCTACTATGCCCAGTCCCTGTACAAGGCCTGCCTTTATACAGATGCTATGAAAGCTACATTTCTTCTGGACAACCAAGGGTATCATACTAAGGTAACAATCTCTTGGATGCCTGTACTGTATTCTATAGTGTTAGATATTTAACTTGTCTACATATGATTTCACATATTGGATCACTGCTGTATTCTCCACTGATAACATGATTTACCACAGGATAATTATATTGCAGATGTGTCATTTTGCTGCTGGTAATTTTATCAGGATGACACCTGGTGGATTAATGTTGAATTGCATTTAAAAGGTATAACTTAAATATGTTCAGTGTTACAAATCACCATGTTGTTTTTGTTAATGTGTTCATTTTTAAATTGGGGGGGATGAAAGGGTCAATTAATCATGTCCCCTTATTTTACTGTTCTTTTTTATCATAGATGTTAAAGCTCCAAGCAGCTATCAAGTATGGAGAAGAGGACCTTTCTGGAGCTAAGGTAAATGACAGTTAAGTGAAGAGATAAAGTGAACTTTTGGTTGATTTACCAGACCCTCTGTCAGCACTAATATAGGACTGCCTATATATATATATATATACACTCAAATTCAAAGCAAAAACTTTCCCTTATCTTAGAGTCTAGTGGAGCAGCTGCCCTCCGATGATCCAGACAGTGAGATTAACCTGGGGTGTTTACTCTACAAGGAAGGAGAGTATGAGGAGGCCTGCAAAAAGTTTAGCTCTGCCATGCAAGTCATGGGCTATCAACCAGGTAATCTACACATCACTATACAGGTTATTTGTAAAATACAACGTTAAATATTACACTACAATGTGAATATGTACATTGCCCACAAACATGTTTCATATTTTCAAACTGGAGTTCCCTGGGTTGGTGTGTACAATTGTATTGGTAAAATACATAATTACAACTGTAGCTGTACTATAACCCACAATAAAATACTAAACAAAGTGTATGTCCGGATGACGGATACCAATCTCTTTCTCTTCATTCTTGTTTTTAAGGTAATCTGAATATTTTAAATTTGATATTGAGCCACCATTTTCTTATCTCATGTATGTCACGTACTTTTTTTTTGTCAGGTGCTTCAATACATGCGGTTCTGTTTTTCAGATTTGTCGTACAACATTGCCCTTTGTTACTACAGTATGAAGCAGTATGCTCCTGCCTTGAAGTACATTGCAGACATAATAGAACGTGGAATTAGAGAGCACCCAGGTATTGTATTGTTTTTTGTTTGATTTTATTTTTACTGCTTCTGGTTCCAATACCCTTTAAGTTTTATGGGACATGTCATTAAGCTTTCCCATCTTCTTTATTGATCAGAAATTGTGATGAATGTGGCCGTTTTGCAAAGACTATGACTCCAGGTGTAATTTTAAAAACGGTAAAGATGTAAATCTTAAAAAAAAGAAATTGTTTCAAAAGAACTACAGTAGGTTTAAGATGCTTTGATCTGTTTGAGTCTTGTAAAACATGCAATTTTAATGCAGCTGTGTCTTTTGTGTCCATATGTTATGTATGTACCTTTTTCAGAACTGAGTGTTGGCATGACAACAGAAGGTATTGATGTAAGGAGTGTTGGCAACACACTTGTGCTGCACGAAACAGCATTGATCGAAGCATTTAATCTTAAAGCAGCCATTGAGTACCAACTGAAAAACTGTAAGTATGTCAATTGGTAATTTTCACATTAAGTAACGTTAAAACAAAGAAAGGTATTTCAGACCAGCACTCATATGAAACTGGAATTAAAACTATAAATACAGATGGAAACTGTGTTGTGATTAGTGCTGTATTACCAGATTACATTTTTTTTTAATTTATTTTATTTTTTATTATTATTTGAACCCTTGGATCATGTAGTTAAAGTACTGACACCTGGAAAATAATTGGTATTGCCGTTCCAGTTGAAGCAGTTGACAAACCAGTATTTGTGCTGGTTATTGCATGGAGAAATAACCAGCACATGTCATCTACTGCAACTCTGCTATAATATAAGCTCTCATAGATTGTACCATATATCAAATACTGACATGTCTCCAATTTGTACTCGACTATAGATGATGCAGCTCAGGAAGCCTTGACAGACATGCCTCCACGTTCTGAGGAGGTGAGTAGAACTGACCGTTGTGTATACGTGCACCATTTTAATAGCAGAACTCCCTAAAGAGTTCTACATATATGATTCTTTAAAGGGGTCTGTGACTTGTAGTGCAATGTGTATCCTATACACAGCAACAACCACATGATTAAAGTTCATTTAGCTGTTTACCAAATGTGACATGTGTTTTAGAAGTCTATGCAAATGAGATGTTGAAGGATAGCAGACTAGCCGTTCACACAGACTGGTAAATTGTGTAAAATCTCAATTGATATGAAAGCAGTCTGGTGAGGTATTGCATAATGAAAACACATTGAACGTCCTGGGTAGGCAGGGTTTGTTTGCTCTAGCATGATAGCTTTTCCCCTTTTATATAACACATCATGTATTAATTAGGTCCATTTAAACAAACCCCTGATCCCTGGAGAATCCAGAACTTTTTTTTTTTACTTCTCTGTTGTTCCTGATGTATCACACTGATATATGGAGAAAAAAAACATTAACACACTCAAGTACACATTTTTTTAAAAAACACACATGATTACTAGAATTATTTGTTCACACATTCCATTTTCAGAATGTTTTTAAAAACAGTTGTTACTCAGTGTGCAGAGTTGGCTATGTATTTGCAGTCTTTGGGGTCTAAAGAATTTTTGACATCTGGAGGCTGTAAAACCTCAGCAATATATAGCACTTTTCCCAAGCACCAGTCTGCTCTGTCTGTGTTTATTAGGGTACTGCACCTGTTCTAAAGATGAGGAATCATTCAGGACTGTAAGGACATGCCTTTACATCACCATCTGGCTACCAGATGGAAGCACTGCTGCACTTTATGTAACAAAGTTTTTTGGCCATTATGGCATAGCATAGGCTATTGAATGAGGGAGCTACAGGAATGTCCATGAAATTAAATTATTTAAAAATGGTTTTGATTATTATATATACTGTATTTTTGCTTGCACTTAAATACATTTGCAGCACCTGAGGCATTTTGTGTTCGTATCTATCCATAGATATTTTTGGAACATGTGTGGCCCAAAGACTTTTGATCTCATAGCTGATTTAAGAATACTGCTGGAACTTAAAACTAAGGTCTTGATTTTAGTTTTTTTTTTTTTTGTCCCATGTGATAGGTTTACCCTATCTCAATGGATCAGTGTTTGTTGCAAAGATCTGGTAATGTCCTGTCATTTATTTGGCTTATAGAAAATTGCTTTGCATTCCTAGCTACAATATACTTTTTTTTTTCTACCAACTGATATTTTAGGTTATAGAACACACATTATATTAGTGCCATGTGGTTGACTTCCGGAAACTTACATTTAGGTTAGGGAGGGGAAAAAGACAGTGAATGTGGTGCTTTTTAAAATAAACAAAAAAAAAAGTATTTTTATTTATAGCTAAGATTTCGGGCAAAAATATTTTAAGTGTGCTTGATTGTAGGAGCTCGATCCAGTGACTCTGCAAAACCAAGCCTTAATGAATATGGATTCCAAACCCACAGAAGGTTTTGAGAAGTTGCAGTTTCTCCTGCAGCAGAACCCTTTCCCACCAGAGACCTTTGGAAACCTCCTGCTCCTCTACATTAAATATGAAGTGAGTTCATTTAAGTTTACATTCATGTCGATACATAAGTGAATTGATTGCAATATAATGTAATTTCTGGGGTTCTGTCCTCACTCACCATTATCTAAAACAAGAAAAGGCTTTGGAAGACTTTTTATCTATATGGGGTTTTTTTTAGGTTTTTGGTTTAATAAGTTATGCCAGTATATTTAGGATTTTGAAGAAAAAAAAACTTCCAATTTGTTTAATGTAATTTTGTTTTACATTTTTGGCCAGGATTGCAACAGAATACCCTTATTCCAATTACCTCAAAAACATGCTTTTCTCTTGAAAGGAAGGTACATGAACCTCGCGTCTAAATGTTGTGTAGTGTGTGACTGATAAGGCTTACTGACTCCAGAATTGAAAGTGAGGTGTGGACCTGAATACTAATGTTCTTTATTGGTGCATGACTCACTTCTTTACAAGCCTGCCAACTGCATAAATTATCTTGGGCACAAACCAAAACTATTATTGCTTTGATAATAAAAGTTTGGAAGTAACTCTTTATTTTATTTTATTTTATTTAGTATTTTGACCTAGCTGCAGATGTTCTAGCTGAAAATGCACATCTTACATACAAATCCCTTTCACCGGTAAGTTTCAGATTGACAGTATTTTCATGCGATATATAGGGATTAAATAATTACATATACAATTGACACAGGGGGTAAAATGTATAGTTTACATAGAAAGCACACGCAGTAAAACCTTTAAGAAATGCTTTTAACCGATTACTGTGTAATACACTTGTGTCTCTCAGTTAATTCTAAATCATGACCTTGTTCCAAGCAGGTCCTTAATTACTTAATTGAATAATTAAAGACTTGATTGGAACAAAGGTCCTCGACTACAGAAATATAATTCTGCAAGATCAGTAGAATATTAGACTACTTTATTTTGATTTATAGTGATCTGCTCCTGATTAAAGATGTTTATCTCCCTGATATAAAGATAGCTTTAGAGATCACTGGACTGTCATGCAATTACACTGTTAGTTCTTTGTCTTTCGGTCCTAGACTTTTATTACTCTAGCTATATTGATCCCATGTCTGTCAGTAGAATACAGCTGCAGAATGTACAATCTGCCCACTGGCTTTCGAGCCATAATGTACTTTGTTTTCTGGTAATGGGTTTTTATAAAGCTGGCTGTTGTTGAAATGGAAATCAATGCGTAACTGTGAAAAACAAATGCCAATTTTAGACAGGTGTTGCAAGGTTCAATGTTTTTCAGTGCAAAAGATTATTTGTTAATTCTTGCTTCTAAACTTGTACAAGATTTAACATTTTAACAACATGAACAAAAAAAACATAAGTATAGGACCTGTGTTTTATTTCTGAGCAATGTATTTGAAATATGCTTGGCTGTTTATCTCCAAGCTCTGTATAAAGGAGAATTTTTTTTTTTTTTTTTAATTTTACTAATTTTAACCTTTCGTATGTATTGAAATTCTTGTTAACAAATTCTCAGAATTCGCAGAAAGTCTATGTTTTGTTTAAAAGACTTTAAAATGAAAAACTAAAGTAACATCTTTCCCAGAACTAAGATCTGAGTGTCTGAGGACCTGTATCCTAATGCTAGTAGCTTAGCAGCAAGAAGTCCATTAATGTAAAATATATGAATGGGTGCTTCACTGTGAATAGAATCTCTAGCTTCAAAAAGGGGATATGGGGGCAAAAAAAGCAAAACAAAAATAAATTGTTATGGCAATGTGACTCTAATTGCAGCCTGCAAATCAGCATGCAAGAGAGGAAAATGTCTGTATAGAACTTTTCTTAACTTTTATTCTTTGTTCTACTTTCTTTTTTTTTAGTATTTATATGAGTTTTTGGACGCCATGATAACATGTCAAACTGCCCCAGAAGAGGTAAAAACTTTTAGTTTTTGGCCTAGTTGCTGTTCTGTGAGAAACCCTGCATTAGCCACTCATTCTCTATCTGATCATTTGTCCTCTACACTACAGCATTTCTAGAAAGTGTTTGTGCAATCCTTTCATTTTGTATTGACCTGTACAAATATAGTTAAATTAAATGTAATTAATCCAGGCACCATTTTCAAAGCATTATTTAATGTCGGGGGTAAATTTAAATTATTTATTTTATTATTTTTTTTGGTTTTGCTTTAACACATCCAGGCATTCCGAAAGTTTGATGAAATGGCAGCTAAACTGACAGAGCAGCTACGTAAACTAACTAAGCAGGTAAAGAGTTTGATCTCTTCAATTAAAAATGCCTATTCCTAATAGAAATTATCGCATTTCTATTCATTATATTTTCCAGCCTTTCGAACTTTTATCATTCTCTTTTCATTAAGGTGCAAGAAGCTAGACACAATCGTGATGACGATGCTGTGAAAAGGGCTGTAAACGAGTATGATGAGGCTCTTGAGAAGTGAGTATCATGGCCTATTACATTTGCAGTGTTTGTGTGTGGCATTGGAAATGAGCAGTACATTTACTATTTTTCACTGTCATCTAATTAAACATGTATTTTAGGTACATCCCAGTGCTGATGGTTCAGGCCAAGATCTACTGGAACCTGGAGAATTACCAGATGGTGGAGAAGATATTTCGCAAGTCTGTGGAGTTCTGCAACGAGCATGACGTGTGGAAACTGAACGTGGCACACGTCCTCTTCATGCAGGAGAACAAATACAAAGAGGCCATTGGTTTCTACGAGCCCATCGTTAAAAAACACTATGATAACGTAAGTATGTTTAAAGTTAACTGGCTATCCTCTGGAAATATATGTAGTGACAGGAAAGGTTTTAGTTTTGTTTGGGTTTTCTAGATTGTTCCATGGTGTATCATTTTTGCAAAGTTTACAAAAGTCCAAATTGAATCTTTGCATATTAGGAATAAAAACAAATACAAATTAGATCACGTTTAACACTGTTTAGATTGGTAACGCTTTATATTGCGTGGCATAAATTAATATTAAATAGATATGCAATTGCATATTAAATTCATGTTAAATTAATATTTAATAGATATGCAATTTATATTAAATTTACATTCAATTATTCCTTGTTACTTTCCATTAACATTTAAGTCAGATTAACTGTATTTTCAATTAAAAACATGTAAACAATGGGAAATTATTACATATTTTCAAGGGTAACAAAACGTAATATAAATGGACGTGATATGCAATTACATTTTCAAGCGACATTTGGTTAACAATTAGCAAGAAACTAGCTATTGCATATTTATTAATTATTAATTTAATATTAATTTAATATTCAATTGCATATCGATTTAATATTAATTTGTGCCACGCAATGTAAAGTGCTACCGTTTAGGTCTTTTATTTGAACTTGTATTGTTTAAAAGATTTCACTGCAATACATTTTTTTTTATGATTTACTCTCTTATTGGGTACATTTTAAATTAATTAACTAGATCAATGCATACATTAGCTGTAAAGAAAAGAAAAAAACATATTTTTTAACATTAAATTATAATCACACTTCAGCATAACCCCACTATGAATTAATATATCGGAGTTAATCTTTAAATTACCAATAATATAAACTTATTTTCCATTTTGTATAATTGTTTGAGAAAACCAAGTCACCTTAATGCCAGTTGGTCACAGTAACCAAATCGACGAGAACACAGTGAACTACAGTACACCCTCGCTATAACGCCCTTCATTATAACAAACCTTCGGCTATCACGAACCTGGCTCCTGGACCCCAAATAAAAATAAAAAAATAAAGGTAATATAAACACACACTGTCAACGTCCCGGTCTGTACGCAAAATTGATTAAAGAAAAGACAACAACAAAAACAAAAAAACTTCAGTATCTGATGAACTTTTCATGTAAATTTTTTTATGTCGGGTTGATTTGAAATGTACTGCTTTTTAATTCTTCAATGAATAGGATAAAACAAAGGCAGAATACTGCATACATGAAAAGAACATGTAATTCTACTTTTATTCACAATCTCATCTCATTAACTTACTCCAACAGTCTGTCGTTCATTTGATATCCTTTCACTATAACGAACCCCTCGATATAACGAACAAAAGCCTTGGACCCCAACAGGTTCGTTATAGCGAAGGTGTGCTGTACAGTCTATTGTGAGTGTAGGGTTTTTAAATCAATTCCCACTTCAGATATCAGTGGTTCAAGACTCCATGAGAATAAAATAAGTACTCTACTCTGTTCCTTCTGTTTGCTATAGCTGGGACAATGTAACGACCAAGAATGTCCTTGCAAGAGAAAAACGTCGGTAAAGTGCACTGGTGAAGTGGAGTGTTTCTTCTGCTTGAATCCCACAGCTCTTTTTCTACCCGCGAATGCAACATGACCTATGTGTGTGATTTTAATGCATGAGTGTTATTATGCAGTTTATTTTTTTTTTTTTTTCCATTTTGAGTTTATGTCCAAAAAGTACTTTGATGACTGAAAAGTGGCTTGGTTTATTTACTATTTAGATCCTGAATGTGAGTGCAATCGTCCTGGCTAATCTCTGCGTCTCTTACATCATGACCAGCCAAAACGAAGAGGTAAGCAAAAGCAACAACTGACAAAAAAAAATAAAATAATGTTAAAAAAAAGCAATAAACAACTTTACAGTCAAGATGATCCACGGTTTTAAAGGATGAACTGAGTTTTTGGCTCAATAATGTGTTTGTGTGACATAAACACATTGATATTTTGTTTGCAATGCTAAGTGAAGAAAATAATCTATATTGATTTAAGTACTAACAAAAAATTAATTTGTTATCATATTCTGGATTTTTAGATTAAAAAAACATGGGAGAATTCCATGACATGACAAATGCATTGAGTTATGCAGTGTTGGTTTAGCAGTATTGTAATAAAGGTGCAACATCCAGTTTCCAATTTTGGAGAAACACACAAAAGCATGCTCCTAGCACCAATTAGCCATATTCTTCATCCATCAAAGCCAAATGATTATAGGAAGAAATGTCTACTTAGAGGATATTCGTTACGTAGCAGTTAATACTGCAGTATTGACTGACTTCTTGCTAAAGGCTGAAGAGTTGATGAGAAAAATTGAAAAAGAAGAGGAGCAGATATCATATGATGACCCAGACAAGAAGGTCTATCACCTCTGCATTGTGAACCTTGTGATTGGGTAAGCTGCTTGTGAGAGTGGAGCGATAGGCTGATTACTTTTCTGAAAAGGATACAGGGTGATGATCATCATTGATGCTGCTGTCGACAAAACTTAATTCATAGCCAACAAGATTCTAGGACTATCACCACAGATCATTATTGAATGCCTATAAGTAATTTGAGCTGCATTGGTCTTGTTTAAGATAACTTTAAACTCGTAACTAATGTGACAGAATTTGCCTATTTCATAAATTTGTATAATTTTCTGACTGTGACGAGACCAAAAAGAATTAGGAGCTGGGTCTTGAGAGGCAGTATATTAGAGCCCTGCACTGCCCTACCCTAATTAAAAATCCAAACACGATTTCTGCTTCCACAGGACCCTGTACTGTGCTAAAGGCAATTACGATTTTGGAATTTCTCGGGTGATTAAGAGTTTGGAGCCATACAACAAAAAGGTAAGAAACTATGTTTTTGTTCTACTGTTGCACCCACCAATGTTACAATTGTTATGATCCATTAGCAATCATACAATCGTGTGATGTTAAGTTTACTTTATTGTTTTCAGAAAGACAATGATGGCCTCTCCTCCATGTTGGTATTGGACAGCATGCACCTTTTAGAGAAAATATTGACTGTTTATCATTCACCTTTGCTACATCAGTTTTAAGGGCCATTCACACTGTAGCATTTATCCGCTGCGTTTTCTAGGTTAAAAATCTAACCTATGGAATTGAATAGTACCTTTCACACTTGAGAGTAATCGCTGCGGAAAAGAAAATCGAAACAGTGATCACCAACCTGTCCTGCTAAATTTTGATATAATCTAAAGGTACTATGGATCGGGTGCAAGCTGCCGTATTTATCGAGATATTTCTTGTGCTGCTTATCATAAAGAACAAGATATTCTGCACTGCTATAATCAGACATTTCCCTATCTTGCCTGTGATGTTTGCCACGCAAGTCTGAATACAAAAATAGCAGCAAAACATCAGGCATAAAAAATACAGCGAATAAACGCTGTAGTATGAATAGCCCTTTAGTAACGCAGGATGGTACAGTTCAGTGCGTCCAACCAATAAAGCACAGTGGATTCTAGTAGGAGAGGAAAGGCTGATCTGTAGTGTTCAAGGGGATCATTATTTGCATAGAAAAGACTCAGTTTTAAGCACCCCCCCCCGAAGATAAATCAATTGAACAGCTGATGAACAATTTGAAATGTGACTGTAAGAACTTCAATTTAGCATTAATCATCACCTGTATTGGAGGTGTTATAATCGTGTTGAAAGATTGCTAGGCACAGTGAGAAATCTGTCAACCTTATTAGAAATAGTTAATTGACCTCAAACCAACCCTAAAGCAAGAAATACAAGCCTTTTTTCTAGAATTAAAGTTATTTCTAACACTTGCATTTAAAGGATTTAACTTCATTGTTTATCCTAATTATGTTTTTCACATTAAAAAACAGACTTATACTTTCCCAAAGCAGATTCTAATTATTAAGCAGATGGTGTTGTAACCCACGAGAATGTTTTAGCAATATCTATTATTCTTTAATCCCCCATAGTTAATTAAAAACTGGAAATGTGTTTGCCGTAGAAATGTAGGTGTCTTCCTCTGTATCTGAGTAATACAGCATTATTCTTGGGTATTGTGATTTTCAATGTCTGCAATGCTGTAAAGTTAAAATGAATTCACAGAAATAAGGTAGCTATAAATGTAGTCATGGTGGCCTATATTTTTACAGTACTGATACCTTTTTCAACAAGCTACTTAACAGAACTACCAACAAAAGGTTTGCTATAAATCGCTAGAAATGATTTTTGGTCTTGAAATATTCAAGGTATTAGAGATTTTTTTGAAAATGTGCTTTGATTGTTTCATTTGGATTCCCAGCTTGGGACAGACACCTGGTACTACGCCAAGCGCTGCTTCCTGTCCTTACTAGAGAACATGTCGAAACACATGATCATGTTACGAGACAGCGTCGTGCAAGAATGTGTCCAGTTCCTGGAACACTGTGAAGGTACGAAGCTGTTAAATGTTTTTTATAAGGTTCACGCATACTGCAAGAGATTTTTAGGTCAGCTCTAGCCTAATTTTGTAGCATAAAATGTATAGATCAACTGCAATATAAAAGTAATTGTGTAAGCACTGAACTGGGTGTTTTTATCTTAAACCATAGTAGGTATTAAAAGCAAATGTCCATAAATGTCCAGTGGAGTGTGTTGCTGAATGCTGGATTTGCAATACGATATTGAGGTATCATGTGGAGTTAGGTGTTTTCATTTGAAGGCACCAACTCAGAAGCTGTTTCTTACTAATTCTTCACATTTATTGCACACTAAGGGAATAATTATTTTTCTCATTTTCTAGTTTATGGAAAGAATGTTCCAGCTCTCATTGAGCAGCCCCTGGAGGAGGACCGAATGCACATTGGAAAGAACACGGTTACGTATGAATCTCGCCTGCTGAAAGCACTCATCTATGAAATTATCGGATGGAATCAATAACGTATTAAATACTATATTATATTTAAGTAAACCCTTATTCACATATATTCAACTCTTGACACCTGTATTGAGCTTTTAAGATACTGCTGACTACATTTATTCCCCAAAAATTGTCCTATTACCACCAGCTAAAAGGTCTGTCTCAAGTTTTACTGCAGCGTTTCTTCATGTTTGTGAAACCTTCAAATTCTTTTTATAATCAAGTCTGTTTTTCCTTACTGCATACTTTTCAATTACTGTATTTGGGGTGTACAACCTGAATGTAATATATAGTTTATACTCTACTATTTTTGTAGCAATAAACCATACTGTATATCCCACAGCTGCTCAAATTGATTTATTTTCTACATCCAAAAGCCATTTTATCTGACAAAATCTTTAATATATAACAGCCATTAAGTTTGTGTTACAAATGACCAGATACAACAGCGCTTTTCAGCATACAGACTTAACCAGTGTAACACAAAAAGACTACAATAATGCACTTGACAAATACTGTAAATTTTAGAAGGCAATTACATTTCTACAATAATATTCAAGCCCTGAAGCAATAATGGATTAAAAAGCTCACCTCATGTGAGCAGTTAGATTACTGGGAGCCAGGTGAGTTTTATTAGTAATAAATATTCTTGATAATACATTCATTTTAAACACCACTTTTTAATATTTAATTTTTCATATAAATATCATTGTTAATTATTGGGCTACATATTTTATACAGGGTCAGTAAGGATATTTCTCTTTTCAGAGGTCATTTAATTTTTGCAGATGACACACAGGCGGTTGTGGCTCAAGGAAGAATCTTACAGATGAGTTTCATGTACTGTACAGTTAAGTCAGTGGTCTTTTAGTAGTGTCCTGCTCCGTTTGGTAGAAGTTCATGTACCCTCCCAGGGTACTCACTGCAACTGCAGTCATGTGGCTGTAACAACCATCTGTGTAAACAGAACGGTAGGTAACACTTCATGACAGGACAGAATTAAAAATTAAAATAGCTAAAAATTAAAAATAGATACGTGATAAGATAATCAAATCAAATTGCTTATCACTTTAAATTACACTAATAAAAATAAAATAGGCAAATCTATTTCACAGGTCCTTTTTCAATGAAGTGCATCACAGCCTCCGGTCATCAAAGTACATTTTTGGGAGCATACCTTTTAATGTTTTTTCTCTTCTCTTCACTCTTTTGTGAGAATTCGTGGTCCCCAGTAGGTTTCTCTCCAGTCCATGTGAGCGTTCCTTCTCTTTAAAGATAACAAACAATGCTGGAACACCCAATTAACTCTCTTACCTAAACAGCACAACATTTGCAGAATTCAGGTTAATAGGTCAAACGTAACTTCTATATCACTTACCATCTTTCCTAAAACAACCCAGATCAGAGTCTTGCCATGTCAGGATGCGCCTCAGCCAGCTGGGTTTATAGAAATCGGAGAAGCCTGCCATTCCACATAGCATTACTGTGAAAACAGCTCAGACCATTAAGGCGCAATACAGCAGCCTGCTAGTGTTCCTAGTTCAATGCGACTATGTACAGCAGGGCATGTTTGTTTACTGTTTAGTTATCAGTTAACTCCTATTTATTATTTAAATTTTACAGGTAAGATCACCTTCCTAGCACCAGTGCAAAACACCTGTAGTACGTATTTGAATGGAAACGGACCAATAGTGATGCTTTGTTATTAATGTTCTTTTACTAGACTTTTTACAATTGTATGGATCAGGAGGGAAACACTCACTGTTCTCCATAAAGATGTCCCGTCTCTGGATTGGGAAACCATTATTTTCAAACTCAACGTTGCACTTCATCATGTTAGAGCAGAAAATCATCTTGTAATCATGGTCTGTCAGATTGGCTCGGCTCTCTCTGCGCTCCCCTTGCAGTATGTTATAACACCCTCTCTGAAAACCCAAGAGGACATGAGAGCCACTTGCTGAAATAAACTAGCATTATGTGAATGATGCTTTGGTAAAGAACCTGTCAAGGGAAAACTGAATAAATACAGTAATAAGAGAGTAATGAGTACCTGTGAATACAAACTAGAACAAAGTGAACCCACACGCTGACACATGGACTCCTGGGTATTCTTAATGATCTTACCATTTCCCCGAACATGAAGTACAGCAGCTGATGAGACAGGGAGTAATCAGGGCATCCGAACCTCGTCATAATGTTCCTGCAGGAATTAGTGACAATGCATGGAGTCCCGTTGTATTTCCTTCAAAAGAAAAAATACAGCAGGAAAGTTTTGTGTTGGAGATGTTTTACTATTTCTATTTGGAAACACAAACACTTCGTTTTGGGATGTGGATTGCTTAAATACCTTATCCTTTAATATTGTACTTTTAAATATTTTATGTTACAGTTTGACGTTTTTTTCACAGAATGTCTGCATAAAAACATGCCACCTTGTGACTAAGTGTTGTCCACATTTTTGCAAGTCTCAAAATCCCCTAATTAAATTGAAGGCGGCTCATGAAGGCAGCGTCTTCATCTAAGGACCTCTTGACCTCCTTAGAAAATGCCATCTTAAGAATGTGAATGATGTATTACGTATGTATGACACTGTAAATAAAGTTCCTCATTTGTGTTTAGTCTGAAAAGGCATTATACCCTGTTCCCAGCAGAAGGGTCATACACTTGTCACTCAGTTTCTCGTCAAAGCACTCCACTTCTCTGAATGCTGGGTAGACGAGAGCTGGGTTTGATGTGTTCCACATGTGAGGGACTGTCCAAAAGTCAGCTCCCAAAATGGGCTCAAATTCTGAAATAAAAAGGAAATAAAGTAGACATAACATGCATGAAGCCGTCATGCATTTAAATCCCCGAAACGTGTTTGATTCGAAACGCTAACTCACAGCTATTTGTCCCTACTCCACTTAGGAATACTACTGAAGATTATCTTGCTCTTATTGTATTACTTTTACTGTAACACTTGAAATGTATTTGCTTATGATTGTAAGTCGCCCTGGATAAGGGCGTCTGCTAATAAATAAATAATAATAATAATAATAATACTGTGTCTTCTTAATATGGAAAGAAAATACAATATCTGAATTTAGTTGACCAGTGTTAAGAACAATGTATGAATGACCGTGACTGATCGATAACTGCTATACCTGTCCATAAGGTAAAAAATGCATTTAATAAAATAAACAGCTTGTTTAACTACACAGTTAACATGGATCTTTTTTCAAATGCGGTATCAGCATTGTGTACTTTTTTGAGCCATTTCTGCAGCTTATGCACTTACCTCTATAATATGTAGGATCGCTCTCCTGCAATCTAAGGACTGCTTGGGCAATGATGGAATTCAGTCTTTTCACCAGCCGCTTCACTCTGGATATCTGATGTATGTTCCCAGGGTCTGTGTGGGGCCATCTTCTCAAAGCTTCCTTCACCTCCACTGTGAAGACAAAGATGTTGCATATTAAATGGACCACATCACAAATCAATACATACATAAAAAGATGCATGCAAAGTTATTCATGGTGAAACAAACAACGTATGTGTTGCATATGGCAGCTGTAGATTTCTGCAGAATTGAATCTTTGGCTCAGTTGAATGCATGACATTGTGACAGATTGTGGTAGCAGTTATGAAATACCAGTTTTGAAAAAAAATTTAATTACTTAAGAGATTCCAAGCCTT
Source organism: Acipenser ruthenus (assembly GCF_902713425.1). Lineage (NCBI taxonomy): Eukaryota > Metazoa > Chordata > Actinopteri > Acipenseriformes > Acipenseridae > Acipenser > Acipenser ruthenus. The sequence continues at coordinate 4,520,534 of NC_081210.1, forward strand.
TTTATGGTAAATCTGTCTGTGTCAGTGTAAATCCTGTTTCTGCTAGCTGAAGGTCATATTTAAAGGTTTGGCAAATAGCAAAAGGAAATTGTATACTGAACGGAATTGGTTTTAAAATCTGATTCCCACACTTACAAGTGACTGTAAGTGGAAACTTTATATTCATGAACAGGTCAGTTTAGACTTTTTGATTCAATACACATAACTCAATCAGTTCCTGGGTCTTTTCTTTTCTGGATCCCTTATTTCCCATGATGTGATGCTCCTTACAGCATTCGGAACCCCATGACATCAACCCAACACGCCAAAATATTCAAAGACAAAAAATGACATTACTAATGCAAATACATACAGTAGTTGAGCAATTTTTTTTTACAAAATACATTACTGCAATGAATTCACAATGTATAGCTCAGCTAAGTTTAAACGACAGGTGTTGCCTACCATTCAGAATTTGAAATCCCACGACTCCGTCCAGATTAGTGTGTCTGAACTCCTTTTCAAAGAAGACCGCAGCCTTTTCCAACGCGAGTAGCAGTTCGCCTACCACATCTTGGTGAGTGGCATCAACTGAGGCTAAAATTAAAGCAACCACGACAGCAAGATGAGTGCTCATCGTAGCTTTCCTTAGTAAATCAGCTACTGTAACTGCACGCCAGGTTGAAACAGGGTCTGTCACGTGTTTGCGTTGAGGTGTGGTGGGTTGGTTACCCGTTTGGGCTGACTTTTTTTTAGCAAAACGATTTGCAAAATGATTTCTCACACCACTTATATTAAACATTAAAAAAGAAAAAAACGGTTCCCTGAATGTTCGGTTCCAAGAGGAGCGTCGTTAGAACTAGGGTATTTAGCTTGACTGTGCGTTTAATATACAGTAGCTTTGTCTTCTACAGTATATCACTGTCCCCTGTCAGTGATAAACTGTGATGAGCACGAGGCATTATAATGGTTCGATAGGAACCAAATAATCTAACTAATACATAACTTGAATCTATTCGACTCAACCTGTGAAAATGAATTTAAAACTCTAGTATGCAAAATACATTGAAATTCAGTCATGATAAATGTGTGTGGGGATGTTGTTCCAACTGCAGCTCGACATATAAAATATCAGATTTCGCATAGTCCTAGTACGCAAATTAACCACGTTTTATAATACAGTACTGTCGTGGGTAATTTGCCTGCAGTGCGATTCGGAAATATGGACCTTTTTTATCTTCATACAGGCTGTCATTTTTGCAATTCACTGTACCACATTAGCACGATAAAAAAAAATATTATTTTTTAATGTGTTTATTTTCCTTTTCATGCTGGTAAGACTGATTTCCCAATACAAATGTAATTAAGCCAACGTGGAGTCTGTGTCTCTAATAGTATCTAAAAACTTGATCACCCCCCCAACTGGAATTTAATAGTTGCCTTCTTGAGTATCTGTTCATGTTATCGGGTTTTGACACGTGTTTAAACGTTTGAGGCTGCCTTATCATCGTGCAGTGGAACTCTCCCACGAGTGTCCCACAACGCACTAGTACCTTAGAACTCGGTTTGCTGTGCTTTGTAATCCAGCTTTACCTAAAGCGTGGGAACTTGTGTCATACTGTGTATACTGTGGATCAAGTAGATAAATAAATAGATGGCTGTGTGTTGTTTAAAATTATTATTATTATTATTAATAATAATAATAATAATAATAATAATAATACATTATTAGAAATTCAAACTTGAACGAATGGAAATGTTAGCTATTTTGCTAAGGTCAGGGACCTGTATCTACGATCATCGTTTGTATTCATAAAGCAGAGCCTCATAAAAAGCATGCACCGCCACAGAAATGCATCAACAAATAAAGTATACATATCGTGTAACAGAACAACATACAATAACATATATCTCTTTCTGTAACATACACTGTAATTATGTACACTGTCTCTTTAATAAAACATCTCACGTGTAAGGCTACGTCATTATGACAACACATAACAAACATGGCCGATCGGGGATATTTCACTGTTCCCGTTTTAGTCCTGCTGCTGGCGGCGGGATTTGTATGCGGTTATTCGCTAACCCGAACCGGGTTGGTATGGTTAGTTCTCCTCGCCGTTGCCCTCGCATTCTTGTGGCTGAGAGCACGACTGGGGTCCCAGGCTTCTAACGCGAGCAGTCTCAATGTCTGCGTGCTGGTTCTGGGAGACATCGGACGCAGCCCCAGAATGCAGTACCATTCCGTGTCCTTCGGCAAGCACGGATATAGCGTAACATTAGTTGGCTTTCTTGGTAAATTTTAAACACTGTGTGTGTTTGTCTATATATATATAGTTTATTTGCTTTAAATATTTATTGTGGTTGTGGGTACTCGACATGTTCTCATTAACCGCGTATCACACTTTCAGCATTGCAACTAAGTTTCCAAAACTTGTTACCCAGCTTTACAAATACATTGTGTAACTTTTACTATAAACCCATTATTCATTTTGCAATGATTTAATAATTGAGCCATTAATTCATAATTCAAGTGTGTCATTTTTAAAATTTACAAAATAAACCTCGACTTTCAGGTACAAAGCCTCATAATGCTGTGCTTGACAATGAGAAGATCAAAATCGTCCCTATTTCAGAAGTTCGAGGGCTGACAGGTAATGCGTTTTTATTCAATATCTGTCCTCTGGTGTAGTGACGTGGCAGTGGAACAGAAAATGATTTGCATGGATATGAGCAAACATTCAACAGCAACTAGAATGTACTTATTTTGATGTTTCCAAAATGGTAGATTCAGACAGTAAACTGACAATCAAATTCATATCATTAAACACGTACATTAAGTTTCATATTTTAAATTTTACAACAGTAAAACTCTTATGTTTGGTTTTATATTGGAGTTCCTAGTCTCAGATGAGTGCTAATGTGAGTGTGTGGAACTAGCTTTTGGCTAGCGGTTTCATTAGTTTTTTTACCTGTTTTGCAGTCGGGCCAGCGATTTTCCGGTACGTTGCAAAGGTTATTCTGCAATCGCTGCAGCTGTTCTATGTGTTGCAGAAGATTGATCTCCCGTCCTATGTTCTCATGCAGGTAGCGTTTCAAAGTTGGTCAAAATGGCAGAAAAAATTGCTCTTTCAAATCGATATAATTGTGTACTTTGTGTGCATTTTCCTGTTTGTGATGGTTTTCCAGTTTTTTTTTTCGTGATTTATCATGATGCATATTATATTGCCACTTGCATACCTTGATACGTATGTTATCGTGGGATTAGTGTGTTGTTACACACCTAATAATCACCCTGCATAACATGCAAACGTATACCTCTACCTATGTATCTTCCAGAACCCTCCAGGACTACCCAGTATAGCTGTAACATGGGCTGTCTGTGTGGTACGGGGCAGCAAGTTTGTTATTGACTGGCACAACTATGGGTACACCATTATGGGACTCACTCATGGAGAGAAGCACCCCATTGTTCAGATTGCAAAGTGGTTCGTATAAAAAATATTAGTACAATACAGTATTTAGTTTTTTTTTTTAATAAGTTATATATGCTGTAGTTTACATTGTTATAGGATGATCTATAATATAATTGTTTCTGGTGAAAAATATCACAGTTATATAGAGAGCCATTTGATGTCAATTTTGTTAATTGTATGCAGGAAGAAGCATTTTAAAATTGAGTTGAGAGGCCAGCCATTAGCTACAAAGTGCTTTTGTTGGTTTTCCAGCAAATGTATTACTCATAACAGCTGATAGATTGGTACAGCCTTCTTTGTCCTAATTTTCGAGGAGACGCTTTACTCAGGATGATCTCAATACATGCGTGTCCGAAGCTCAATCAGTTTTATTGATCTCGTTCTTTCTGCCAGGTATGAAAAGTTTTTTGGAAGGTTTTCTAATCACAACCTTTGCGTCACCAATGCCATGAAGGAAGATCTACAGAAAAACTGGAGTATTAAGTACGTGTCGCAAAGCCTTTATACCTAAGGGGGCTCCTAACAGTATAATAATGCTAAGGAAATGGATTGTGAATGTGTTCTGATGAAAGCCATTGTCTCTGAACAGGGCTACAACCCTTTATGACAAGCCTCCATCGATATTTAAAGAAGCCGTCTTGGATGATCAGCACAGATTGTATATGAAGCTTGCCAAGGATTATTCACCGTTTAGGTATGTCAAAATGCACTTATGTTTGAGTGTTACTTATTATGTAGTGTAGCAGATGAAGGCAATAGCCAGAAGCTTTCTTGTAGCAGCAGCTCTCATCCTTGAGCCAGGGAGAAAGGTTAGTGGGACCAGATGAGAGACTGACCAGTTTAGAAAACACACAGGAAAATAAAAACTGAATACAAGATTCAAGACTAAAGCAAATGAAATCACTTTTACTGGAAATAAAGTGTGTTATTATGCTGGTTTTTCACTTGAGTGGGAGAAAAATGCAATTTGCATGGCCATTCTGTGGTTGGATTTGAATGAACGCAAGATACATGTAGATTCCACAGTGAGATACGGGGGGGATTCATTCACCATCACTGAATATTAAAAAATGTTCATTGCTAGATTCCTCAACACTTAAATGAAGAAAAAAATTTGAAATTGTAAAGTAAATATTCAAAAGAATGTAACACTTGGGCCTTGAATGCAGGAGAGAGCCTGTAGGCGTTCCTACAGAGGAACGAACTGCATTCACAGAGCTGGATCCGAGCACAAAGACTGCGAGACACGTCACCCACCGTCCTGCCTTACTGCTTAGTAGCACCAGCTGGACAGGTAGGCACTGAACTGCTATCCTGCTTGTACTATTTTCACCATGTTCCCCTGTCTCCAGACATATTTGAATAGTGTTAAAGTAGGAGCACAAAGGCTCTAAGCCTTTGAACTGTTTATGCAAAATGTTGTTTCTGTGCTACGTGTTTGGTTTAATGTAGTATATGAGTTTATTTCATACAATCATATCTCTCTTTTTTTTGTTTTGCAGAGGATGAAGACTTCTCCATTCTTCTGAAGGCTCTCGAAGGTAGGGACAGGCCTCTTTAAACCTTTCAAAATGGTAAATTCTGAAAACTGATATTCAAGTCTGTGATGCAGTTTCCCTTTAACATTGTCCTGTGTTTATTTCTTTTAAACAGATTATGAACAGTTCATCAACAATGGGGTCACATTGCCTTTGTTGGTCTGTGTCATAACAGGTACAGTTTTATAGTAACAAAGGCAAATGCACTAACGGCTCGCCCTAGCTTTTTCACACTCCAAATCAATAGGTGTCAAGCACCACACTCTCTACTTACTCTACAGCACAAGCAAACCCAGACTTGCAGAAAGTATGTGGGAATTTAAAAATGCTCGTTTTTCAATGTTGGTTTTGGTTTGTATTTTTAGGCAGAGGTCCTCTGAAGGAATACTACAAAACACAGATTAATAAAATGCATTTCAAACATGTACAGATTTGCACACCATGGTTGGAAGCTGAAGATTATCCAGTCTTGCTAGGTAAATCCTTCAATAAATAAATATAAATAAATTATATATATATATAGTTTTGTTTTATAAAAATAATTTTGCAGTGTGGGTATTTTTGTATCCTGCATAGTATGAGACTATTGGTGTCTGTATACATATTTCTGTTCACGAAACAAGAGTCGTCTCTCCGTTTGGTTTTGCTTGTTTCTGCAGGATCTGCTGACCTCGGGGTGTGTCTCCACAAATCGTCCAGCGGCCTTGACCTGCCTATGAAGGTGGTGGACATGTTTGGCTGCTGTCTCCCTGTCTGTGCTATACATTTCAAATGGTGAGCACAAAGGAGAACCCTTGGTATTCGGCTTTCTCTAGGAAAACATCGGGATTTCCTTTTAGACCTTTTGTCAATCGGAGGCAGGACAGATCAAGTAAAGCAGAGTTTATTCATAAGCATGTAAATGGATAACGTAACAGATACGAGCAAGTACATACATAGTGTGGAGGGCGAGAGCATTGCTCCCATTCCCAGAAGATGCGGGCAAGACCAGGGTGCTTCTGATAAAAGAAATGCACAGCTTGGTTGCATGAAACATAAACCTTCTCTCTCATTTCCCTTTTCACAGTTTACATGAACTTGTGAAGCATGAAGTGAATGGATTGATATTTAAGGACTCACAAGAATTAGCTGAGCAGCTAAAGGTATGGAAAATTTAACTGATCATCCAAGTTCAGGGTACTTAACATTATTTGGGGTTTGGTCCACTTGTACTTTAGATAACCTTCAACATGACTTACACCTGAACTGGACTTTTTTGACCCGGTTATATAGGCTGGGTATAGGCTGCTGACTGCAATCCTGTTTGTTTTGCACTTCCAGACACTGCTTGCTGACTTTCCCAGCACTCATGGCAAGCTGAGTACCTTCAGGAGGAACCTCAGGGAGTCTAGACAGCTTCGGTGGGACGAGAGTTGGGACCGGACTGTTCTTCCTCTTCTGACAGCTGACACATAGCACTGCGGCAAAATTGAAAGGGATCCCAGGCACCCAAACGAGAGAGAACCGGCTTATGGACAAACAGTTTTAACTGACCCTGCATTAACCATACTCAACAGCAGCCACCAGATACTTTATACTTCATATTATTCCCTATTTCAGACCAATTAACCATGTTGTATACAAAACTTACAAAGTTGTGTCTTGTTTCTCCCTAACCTGTGAAAAAATTATAAAATTGCAGGCGGTTTCCGATTTACATTGTTAATGAATGTTTAAAAGGTTCCTGGTGGTATGGACAACGTGCTGTCGTGAAATGAAAGTATGTTGAACTTCTACTGTAACAATGAATTTGCCATGATGTTTACAATTATATTTGGATAAGTGTTTCCATATCAACAGCCTTTTAGACAAGATCTGCAGGAATTTAGCCGCGTTGAAGCTGGCAGGTGCAGCAGCACCACTTTACAGGTGACCAGTGTGGCATGCTTTAGCAGTTCTGGAAGCTTTACAGTTTGTTAGATGACCTGACGGAGGCTACAATGTGCATTCATGTAGTGGTGAAATAACCTGTTAAATGTCTATTGCTTGAACAAAATTAATGAGACTGGCATTAAATGATTACCTTGTTATTATAAGTCAATGCTCTCCCTGTCATTCATGTTGGAATTTACTTGTAGTTTAATTTTAATTGCAACAACTACATTAGACCAGTTGCTTTTTATTTTGAAACTTAGTACAGTGCCCGACAGAGAAACAGAAATGTATGCTAGGTTGTACACAGGCACCACGATTGTTTGTTTGTGGAGTGTGATCGCAGTGCCAAACACTGTTGGCTCAGGAATGTTGACCGGACATGGCTTCTGAAAACTAATTTACTGCAGGACTCTGGTAAATGGGACTGAATGACAACCCATCCTGCTGTGACTTCCTGAGCTCAAAAACCTGTCAACATCTCCAGGTGGAATTCACATCCCAGGGGCACCGCTACAGCATCCTAATTGTCCCAACTTAAAAAACAAACAAACAAAAAAAAACTTCTGCATCAATGTTAGACTGTCTGCTACGCTCTGCTACTAATGCCAAGACTGTCGAGGAAAACTCATAGCTGTCAAAAAAATATCCACAGAAAAACAGCACGTCAAGCAGTCTGCAGTGTTAAATGACATCACGGTGCAAGGAAGGTCTGTAATCCTCAGGAATGTACGCAAGGTGTTTTCTTAATGTACGGACCACGTCGAAGCTGTCGGGCGTCCTTGGAGTTGTGTAATGAGTTGAAAATGTCTTCAGACAGTACTTCTCACGACCTCCTCAATGGATATTTCTGACTGCTGTGACAAGTTTGCAGTGGTAAATAATATGGCTTGACAGCTGCTAAAATTCTAGAAATATAAAAAGATGGCTAGATCACAGCTCCTGTTCTATTTCCTACTTACTGAGTTCTGTCTTGTAGAGGCTGTACGTCTCTGGGGTGCAGATTGTGGATGCAAAGTGAACTTCAAGGATGCTGTCCTAGAAGCAGCCCCACAAGACAGCACACAATCTCTGGATCATAAACCACATCTGTATGAGAAATCCAAAGAGAATAGCAAGACAGAATGAAGTTCTAATACCATGTTACAGATATGAATAAGTTATATGTAGATTATTTAGTTACAGGTGTGTGGATGTCTTTTTATCCATGAAACAGGCACGTGTAGACACTAAGATGCAGACATAGACAAAACCATTCATACTATGAAGATGAGTCACAAAACATGCTTACATGATAAATATGGTCGTAACATACAATAAATGTAATTACTTTTTAACAAAACAGTATTATTAATAATCACTTGATCTTATTTTGCAGCTTGCATATATATTGTGACATACTAAACGCTGATTAGCGACAGAAATAGATACTGTACATGCACCAACATGCCAACAGAGACAGACAAATGGTCTCTTGGGCACCCGTGTGCTGCCCACATTTATACCATAGTTGTGTGCTCTACCTGAGGCTATCACAACATCAGCCTGACGATCCCAAAGCTGCTCCTGAGATACAGCTGTCCAGTCCAGTCCCTCCACTGCCACCTCCACACTGGCTGAGCTCCAGTCAGCCCCAGAGCACCCCCTTAGAGGCAGGCCATTGAGCCTCACGTTGTTCTGCAGCTGCTGAAGCAGTGGGGTGGCAGTCACTGAATGTGCACCTCCTGGGGCTGCAGGATTTACACAGAGCCATGCCGGTCAGCCCCACACCACTGCCCAGCTCCAGCACCCCAGCACCTGGAAGGGGCATGTAAACAACAAATTAGGCAGCAGCCTGGTGTGGTGTCTTCCATGCAAAATGACATTGATCACATGCTTCCCACACGTACCAGACCTCTAGTCCCCTCAGAGATGACAGCCACACTCTGTCAGGTTCACAAAGTCCCCCGAGGGCTGGAGAAGAACAAGAGAAACCACACAACTTACAAAATATACTGCAGGAGTAAAGCAAAAAGACTTCTGATCTATTGCAGTCAGAATCCCTTGATCAGTATTTGTATTGGTATGCGAAGAAATAAATATATTAAGTACCAGGAGGTCGTTTTTATGACAAACTGTTCTTTCCTCTGCTCCCAGAACCTCAGCCAAGGCATCATTACAACTCGTCCAAGGGTTCTGTCATTGTGGCTTCATGCTGCAGGTATTTAAATAAAAAAAGGTACTGTAATAAAACCTAAAAAAATATGGAAATGTATGTGCTTAAGACTTAGCCTGTATAATTAGATCCCAGCACACTGACAAAGGCCACAAAACAGAAAGGAAAAATAACCCACTTTTTCTAGTATGCTTTCTGCATTTAATAGAGATACTTGATTTGATAGAAAGAGCTTTGCGTAACAGCTGTTTGTTCAAGTAGCAAGCAGAGAAATAAGACCTCTGCCTCACTGCACTTCATTTTGGACAATTTGTATCAAATACTGTGCATTTCTTACCAGTGTTCATGTTCCACTTGACACCTCAACAGTTTACAGAACATATAACAAGGAAACAAAAAAACAAATAATAATAACACAACAGTGTTCTAAAATGTTTAAAAACGAACTGAAAAACTGTTCATGTAATTCATTTTTCATGGCAATTTACACTGCAATAAAGCTGTTATTCAGCTGTTGTGTACTAACCCCACCATGCGGCAGCAATGAAAAATTACACTGAACTTTAACGAGACATTTACAAAAAGAAACGTCTACTCTGCTGTATACATAAAGGTGATTAAAGTACATCAACATCTACGAAACTGACAGACCGGTTACCCAGAAACTCAACATACCCTGTTAGTGGTGCCACTTAATTATAATACATTAAACTGGAATAAAAATACAAGCGTCTTTATTATTGACGCGGAGCTGTTGGGTTTCTCCTATTAGCTACCCATGATCCACTGGGACTCCGAACGTGAACCTGGGTAATGTAGTTTTTACGCACTTTATGTTGCAGGTGAATACTGTAATTTAAACAATTGTATTTGTTTCACAAGAGGTTTTGTTTATTCTTATACACATACACATATGTGTACCTCTGATGATTGTGCACCATGTAGTAACCTGTTACTCTAGGTTGTACAAACTTGGCATATTTGAAAATGATCATTTAAGGGAGACTGTGTGAAACTTAACAGCTTGGAACTTGGCAGCCAAGGCAGTAGAACACTGTATAGGGTAGTCAGCAACTGCTGGGCGAGGTTTGCCATGATAGATAAGTCAGCTTTGAGCAGTGTGCTTACTGATCCTGTTTATGACTTAAGGAGACCTTGTTGATAAGGTTATATCAGAATGAGAAGCTTGTGCAACACACCCAGAGAACCGCGGCAACCCTTTCTAGAAATAGGAAAGCACCCCCCAGCCATCACCATCTGTATGAGCCTGCATTCTTTTTAGAAACGAACATGCTTTCCGTCTTCACCATGGAGAAAGGGCAAGCATGCTCAAGGGAGAATGCATGCTCATAGGAGGAAAAATCAAACAGTCACAGTGCTAAATTCTTATTTTTATGGAGATCATTTTTTTTTATGAAATATTTTATTTAGATTAATCACGAATCTCCTGTAATTAAATAAACCTAAAATAAAGTGATTGCCATTTTCTCATATGTGTTTTTCTTGACTGCAAGTTAGAATAGAATCTTCTCAGAGTAGCAGTAGGGCTTATCATTTCTGTGTTATCAGGTCTAGAGACTGTCGCCAAGCCCGCTCTTTTTACTGTCGAGTCATACAGTACTGTACAACGAGAATCCTTCAGACACGCACAGACACAGCATTCACACTGCAGAGAAGACACCCTGAGCCCCTTCTATCACACAGCACTGCAGGTGAGTACAAGAGTATTTTACCTCTCAATTATTAAACAAAAAAGAAACCTCAGGGTTAGAGCACATAACTGGAAGATAGGAGATTGGACATAGTTTCAAATCCAATATCACTCGCTGACTCGTTCTGTCTCTCTGTTGGGTACGTTTGCTCTACTGCTGAGCTCTCTGGAATTTGATTTCTTACTTAAGTTATAGTTTTCCATTTTAAAAGGTGCTTATTGCACCATCACAGTACAGGCAGCGTAAAGTGTGTTACAGCCAAGTGAAAGCATAGTAAAACAACTATGGTACAGAATGGTAAACCCGGTGCTAAATATGCCAAGTATAAGTTATGGGAAAATCATGAAGTCCATTGTGCAATTGTATTGTGTGAAATGGTCTATTACAATATTCTCTGTATTTAGTGGTGACTCTCAGATTCACTCATCTATTTTGAACTGGTTCTTATATTCTGAATTAAGTCTATATATATATATATATATATATATATATATATATATATATATATATATATATATATATATGTTTGTTTGTTTACTGTTGCAGTTATTTTGTAAGAATAAGGTCAATAAGAAGTTCGTGTTATTTATATTGCACACCACTAGGGGTCACCCTCGTTTTGGAAAAATAAAGATTACAGATTAATTTGTAGTCGGAAGCATATAATGCAGCACAGTCGGCAAAGAGGAGCTGTATGGATGACGGACCCCTTTCACATAACAACAAATATGGCGACCCCCAGTTAATTTAAGTGGAATTCATTTAATCCTTCCTGGTCGTCTTTTGTGCAATAGTATCAATGATTAAATACACGAGCAACAACAGTACTTATTTCGTTGACACTGAAAATAAGAACGTAGATCTTTGTATTATTATTATTATTATTATTATTATTATTATTATTATTATTATTATTGTTACCTTACCGACAAAAAAATAAATGATCAAATTTTACTTGCAGTACTTAAGCCATCAATGCTGCAATTTTACTTAAAATACAGTTGCGGTTTTTAAAGAATTTTGTATAATAACCAATGTTGTCTATATGTTATTACGAAAAATCAAGAAAGAGAATGTGGACCTACTGAGGACAGTAGGTCAATCGTCATCATTCAACAAATAATAAGGTTGGACGTTTTTTTTTTCGTTTTCAATTTAGAAAATGAGGTTTATGTTTTATTAAAGAAGGGTCTCTCTAGTTAAATTACGAACTGTGTTGTCGAGCTCAAACAGTTTACAAATTAATCAAATTTTGCCCATGGCTTTTTTGTTGTTGTTTCTATGGAAACGCATAACCTTGAAGGACAGAAAGGACACCGAAACCAAGGCAAAAATCAAAACTTCGTTGATGTTAATGAGAGTGCAATGTGGACGGCCATCTGAGTTTGTGATTCCTTTGTATTGTCTTAAAGCTAGGTTAATATTATGCAATTATCAGACTAATAATAATATCTATTTTATTGTCATGATTTTTTCTGTTGTAACCGATATGAAGTGTGTTGTTATTAGCCACAGGGCAAATTTGTGATTTTTTTTTCTTCTTTTCTAGCAGCTTGTCCAGTTTTAGCCAGGAATATTCAGAGGGTCTGTTTTGCCAGAAGGAATCAGAAATCATGGTGCTGAAGATCTTCTTCCCCCAGTGTTGCAACGCGGCAGATAGCGGTCTCCTGATCGGCCGGTGGCTTCCAGGACATAACTCTGCCGTTGTGCTGGCTGTGATCCACTTCCCCTTCATCCCTGGCCAGGTAAAGCAGTATCTGAACCAGCTCCAGAGTCTAACCCAGGTGGACCTGACTGTTCTGGGCTCCTGGTGCAAGCCTTCGGAGGACCAGGAGAGAGTACAGAGTTTTCTGAAGGATCTGAGCACCATTTTCCCACATGAACGCTGGCTCCAGCTGAGCAGTGAGAAAGGAAAGAAGCGCTTCAGCTGTCTAGTGAACTCCCGAGGCAGCAAGGTGTTCGAGTCTGGTGATAAGGAGGACAAGGGTGATCAGGTGATCTGTATCCACTATGATCAGTGCAAGGTCATGCTGTCCCAGCTGCACCCGGCCCAGGGAGGGATTCTCAACCCCCAGACAGAGCTGTCCGAACTCAGGCTGGTCTTCCAGACTGTATCCCAGAGCCAGGCGCTCTTCTACATAGACAAGTACGACGAAGGGCCATTCAAGCTCACCCACTGGCAGTCAGAGGGCAGAGAGGGCAGTATTCTAGTGGAGCTTTCCAAGCAAGCCTCTGTGCCAGTGTGTCTAGTACTCGCATGGCTGCTGTCCATCTGGTATTGGGTGTGCAAAAGCAGGTGAGGAAACAATGGCATTTTCAGTTAATTTTGGACTTATATATCTAACCTACTGGCCTGTTTAGTCTACCTACATCTGTAGAGTAGAAGGCTGTTAAATAATAGCCAAGTAATTTAAAGTAGACCTGGGGGAATAAGCCATTCCAGAGTGAGCAGGTCTAGCCCCTGGGTGCAGATTGGTCAGAATATTTTCAGAGGGAGGATTTAGAGCAAATGTATTGCAAAACTCCTTCAATTCCACTCTCCTTTAGGATCCTGAACCTGTGGCCAATGCGTTTTGTGTCCAGCAAATTGTCTTCCTGCATCCAACTGAGTCATCGGGCAGAGCACCTGCAGACGATCAGTGTCCCCAGGAAGGCAGAGGACCACACAGAGTTCATGAGGTGCCCTCCCATTTTATACCAGTAAAGCTTAGTTATTCCTTAAATTTGTTTACAGCGGATTCTAGATAGTTTTATTATGGAAATGCCACCTTCCTTGATCTTTACTTGATTTATCCTTCTTCAGAAAGGCAAATATCTTTGTTTCGTTCCTGGTCGATGTGGCTCTGGGGCTCCTACTCGTCTCCTGGCTCTACAGAGAGAATCGAATCGGGCAGCTTGCCGAAACTCTGGTTCCTGTTGCTGATGTAAGTCCATTTACATCTAGATAAAAGGAAATCATTTTAAAATATACAGCACCTCAGGTTTATAATAAATCAATATCTTCTTATTTTATTTTTTTTATTAGGTACTACGATATAAAAAGTATTGCTGTTCTTAGCAATTTGTTCCAGAGCAACTTCACCAGGAAAGCGCTGATATGTAATACTGTATATGCAAAAGATATACGGTAGTTTATAAATGTTGAACTAAGGGAGACCCTACCTTAAACCCTCTGGTTTCTCATGTGCTGTTTGTGGTTCTATTGCAGCACATCGCAGAGGAGCTTCAGGAGCTGCTAAAGTGGTTGATGGGAGCACCGGCTGGGCTGAAGATGAATCGGGCTTTGGACCAGGTGCTGGGAAGATTCTTCCTGTACCACATCCATCTGTGGATTAGTGAGTACCAGGACAATACTAAGACCCCTCATTATATCTGAAGGAGAATTATAAAATTGATAGAAAAGAGAAGCATGTGGCTTCAGGGTTCATTCTATAATGCTGTCTATCCAGCATCTTTTACCAGGTATAAATTCAATGTTTTTTGAATAATGTATGTTTCTTCTCCTTGGATTGCAGGTTATATTCACCTACTCTCCCCATTCATTGGGATGATCCTGTGGTACGTGGGCCTCTCTGCCTGCCTGGGGCTGACCTTTGCACTCTCTGTCCTCTCTGATATTGTTGCCTTGCTGACATTCCACATTTACTGCTTCTACGTCTATGGAGCCAGGTAAGACATGAACTGCAGTGAAAACAGTGGGGCTTCTATGACATCTGCTGTGGACAGTTTGTCCCAAATTATTTCCCAGAGGCATCACCTTGCTTATTTCCTCATAAGAGCTGCTGGAAGAGGTGGCAGCTGCTTGAACCCCACCCCCAAACGCTGGGTATTTTGTCCTGCTTATATTTTTCAGAATCTGCCTCCTAGTATACTTTCAAACTTGCCTTCTTTTTAATTTCCACCAGTAAGAAGCCCTTTATAAAGTTCATAAACAAATCTTTTAGCAGCACCTGGCTCTTCAATCCTTCTGGCAAGTATAAAGAGCTTGCCTGCAGAGGGCGCTTGAACCCCCGAGTTGTATGTTAACTGTGATAAAGATACGGTTCTTACTAGTAGGGGTCCAATCCTAATTTGTCATCCCTGACAAATGACTCTCCTTCTGTGAAGAAGTTTCATCTGCTTTCGATTTTCTGGGTAGTGAGACTAACCTGAGTTGCATGACTGGTATTGTTCTGTTAACAGTCGATAGTTGCATTTCAATGGGGAAAATAATGTTTATTCTGTAATACAGTAGTAGTGAGTTATCGCTGGGAACTTGTACTTCCCCTGTGTGAGGATGTTGGTTGCAGTATATAACTAACCCCAGGTAGCAACAGGTTCCTAAATTAGGAGAAAACAATAGATGTAGTGTGGGGAGAAAGTTCAGTATTGCTGTGGAACGCCCCCTATTTTCCAGCAACGCACCGACCAGCTGATTGTATTAATGTCGTATTGCTGCATGCTTCTGGAAACCATTGTACTCTATTAATGTGGGTAAAATATAAAAACCATTGCGATTGTGTCAAAGAATCAACCACACTGGAGGAAGAATGTTATAAAAGTAAAAACAAAATGTCTCTGCTTATTGTTGTAATCATCCTTGTAAGATAGTATAAAAATCAATAGGCCCTATATGTACCCTGAACTGTGTTTCGCTGATTCCCACAGACTCTACTGTCTAAAGATCTATGGGCTGTCCTCTCTGTGGCGGCTGTTTCGTGGAAAGAAATGGAATGTACTGAGGCAACGTGTGGACTCCTGTTCTTATGACCTGGACCAGGTAAGTCACAGAACTGACCAAAGAGCTTCCTTACTTGGTGTGTGTGTCCCCTGTGGTCCAGACAGGAGACTGGCCTGCTGGTCCTTGGCAGGATAGAGGGGAGGTTTACTAAATTAGAATGATATTCACTTAGAAAAGACTTTGAATGTCTTTGTGCCATTTCAAACCAGGAAACTTTGTGTTTTTCAGCTGTTCATTGGGACTCTACTGTTCACCATTCTCCTGTTCCTATTGCCAACCACAGCGCTCTATTACCTGGTCTTCACTCTGGTAAGCACTGGGCTATACCTGCTCTCCGCAAGGGGGAGTAGTGGGGCAGGACATGTCTAGCATGTGAAAAGGCATATTCTCGGTTTTATACACTGTACACTGAACTGTTCATAGGTAGCATTTTTTATTTAATTAATAAACATGCAAACATTTTCAAAGCTGGTGTTCACGATAATTGTCTAATAGTGGTATGGCTAGTAGATGATCATTATTAGAATGAAGGTAGTGATTTTAACGAGATTTAAGCAAAGACATTGATTAAATTACCAAAACTACATGAATTCATTTTCAATTTGTATTCCATTGACTCTCTAGCTCCGCCTGCTGGTGGTGTTGTTCCAGGGTCTGCTTCACCTCTGTGTGGATTTTATAAACTCATTCCCTCTCTTCGCTATGGGGCTCAGGATCTGCAGATCCTATAGACTGGCAGGTAATCTCACCATCGAGCTGCAGTTAATTGACTTTAAATACAGTGATACAAGAATGAATGCATAAATATTATGGCATCTTAAACACTGACCAGGTTATTCATCATCATCAATAATAGTAATACAAAATTGAAAATAAATGCCTAATATGTCACAGTGGACACTGGAGTGTACATTCATTAGGGTGGTAATACTATATTTTCCTTGTTTTAACAGCTGGAGTGAAGTTTCGTGTGTTGGAACAAGAGTCAGAGAGGCCACTTCACTTACTTATGGAGGTATGTAAAAAGGATTTTTGAGATTCCTTCATGCCAATTTGAGAGGGTCTGTGTTTAAACGCAGTAACCAGAATGTTTGTAAATTGCTAACATTTTTAATGGTTACATCGAACATTATCATGCTTGTCAGAGTTTGCATTAATGCCTTTTAACAAAATCCCTGCTCTCTATTTGGGGCAGAATTAGGATTTTCAGATTTGCCTAAACCCATTTTCCTTCTGTGTGCCCACAGATTAATCCCTTGACGTACAGCGCAGTGCTGCAGTGGTACAGGACACTGACATACAGCTGCTACCCAAAGGACTCTTGGGGGGCGCTGTGCAAGAAACTGTTCATCGGGGAACTCATTTACCCCTGGAAACACAAGAACATTAAAACAGACTGATCTTCTCTTCTATAGAACAAAAACTGTCCAGGCCTGAGGCTGTGGAGATGAGGAAATTAAGCTAGTAGCGCTTTTATATAGTTTTACAAAGGGACAGGATAGTCACCTGAATAAGAAATATATTTTAGGGAGCAATGCAATTAGCATTTTTTTTTTTTACAGCTATAAGAGAACCGAAAACAAAATATCACGATTGATTTTAATTGTGAAATTATGGATTCATTTATTGTAACTTTAATTTCTATATGTTTCTGTTGATTACTTTATAGTGATGATTCAAGATCTTTGACCCTGTCTAGAGAGACCAGATCTCTTTTATATACCAGTGTAGCAAAGTTTCCTTAAAATAAAAAATAATTAAAAATGTCACATTACATGGCTTCAGCAATAACAACCAGACTTTTTTTGCACTGATATTGAAGTTTATTATTTCCCCTTTTGTATGTATTAGATTATTACAGCAGTGATAGAAGTTTCTGTTGAAAAGTTATGGGTGTGTTCCAAAAAATCGAATTCCTCACTAGCAGTGAAAACATGTTGTTTTCTAGTAACATTCTGAATACAAATATTCTTTTTAAAATAACCTTTCATTGTGTTTGTCTAGTCCATCATAAGTATTGAATTATCTTATCGTGTCCTAATGTTAGCTAGGCAAGCAAATGTAACTGAAATAACACACACACAGCAAAAATATCCAATACATTCCAGCCAGCTATGGCTGGTTTGACAGTGAATTCATTGTATGCTACATTCATAGTACTTTTATATATATACCAAAGCATTCAAAGGCTGAGCTATTGAACGCTATATCTTGGGAACTGTTATTGCAATTATGTGCATATGTTACATCATTGTATTCCATATGCTGTGGATGTAGGTCCTAATTCTTCATTATAACATTATTCATATCATTGCCTGGAGAGATCTATTTATCCAGTACACCCAAAGCTTTTCACTCTTTCTTGTCAGTGATTTGACCCTGGAACATCCTTATTCATTATGATTAATGACCATATCCAGAAAGAAACACCATCTGAAGACAGCTATTTACCATCAGTCTCGCTGAGTGGCTCAGCACATGCTGCAGGAGAATACAGTTTTTCTCTGCTGGCCAGCGCAGCTGCTCACACCAGCAATACACAGATTGCATCCTGCTAAAGTGTACTCTTCGGAGAAGATTGAGAAACAAGCAGTGTGATTAAAGGATATTATGCAAGTAGCAGGAAGAAGAAAACAAAGCCTACCCTGGTCCTGTTTGTCACATCATTGCGCCGACTTGTATGATACTCATTTTTTATCCATGTCTCCCCACCCCCACAGAGCTCAAGATGAGAGGGGTGGGGAGGATATGCAGAAGCTGCTGGATCCCGGTGGAATCCCGGGGGGGAGAGGGGGGGGGGGGGGGGGGTCCTGCCGAGGTCTCAATCTCAATATCCTGTGGACATGCACTAATGAATAGATTGTCAGATCTTTCCTCACCTGAGATATTATTGTAACCCTCTGTTTCCACCACAACATCAATAATGCTAACCATGTTAGCAGTATCAATCACATGTACTCTCACACAGCTTGAAAAATGCCTTCTTTTGTCACTAAACATACAACAAAGACAATGGTGTGTGCTTTTTTTGTAAGGGTTAACAGATTCTCTTAGAATTGTGGTTTGGTATTGTCAATATACACCAAGTTCAAGTTCCTGGTGAGCTGAGTTGATTTAGCCCGGTTCTGAGTTCAAACTGTCTCCGATAAAAATAAAAATAAAAATGATATTCAATCAAACAGATTTTTCTTCTAAGTTATTTATGTTTTGGACCTGGGATTAGTTTGTTCTTTTGTTTAACTTATAGTAACATATTTAATAAACAAGTAATACAAACATACAACCTAATCTCACAAACAGAACATTACCACAGTTACTTCTTTAAGTAATATTACCTTTAATAATTAATATCATTATTTAATTAATATAACCCTGCTTCAATGGTAAATAACTCTTATTAAATAATAGAAAATAATTGGTAGCAGTTAAAATAGAATGACTAAAGCAAGTGCTGGGAAATGACTACTGATTCCCCCCTTGTGACGCTCATAGGAAAGGGAACGATGGAGCTTGAGCAATCGCCTGGTCTCTGGGACTCAGACTCTCTTTGTTCGAGGTGCAGGAGGAGGATAACGAGCTGTAATAGGTGTCTGCAGTGTAATGAGCGAATGGGGGAGCTGTAAGTGATCCTGCCTCTGCCCAGGACCCCAGAAGTGCACGTGTGCAACTGTGTGTGTGTTATCGGTTGGTATAGACTGCTCAGTTAAGTCCAGATGGTCACCCTCCCAAAGGGACTTCTTTCTGCTATAATCTGAATGGATAGACACAAAGAAAACCTTTTCTAATTTACATTTTAATCTATTCCATGTTTTTTTTTTCTCTCTTGCCTAAGCAACTCACTTCCATTATCCTTTCTGTTAACCCCTTAATAGCTGTGTAAGGAACAGAATTAAAATGTCAATGGGTGCTCAGTACTGTAATATACAAAGAACGTAGAGCTATATGGTATAAAGTATATTCAGGGAAAGAAAAAACACACATAAGTAGTTTGGGAAGGTTGTTTTTACTTGTGAGACCTTGTTGAAAATATAATTTCTGTAAGTGTTTCTTGTAGGATTTAAGCAGGATAATTTATTTTCTGTTTTGCTTCCTAGTCTACTGTATATAGCTTGAAAGAGCCCTTTGTAGGTTGGCTTTCTTCTATTCAATTACAGAGGCTAAACTATGCAAAACAGTAAACAGACAAGACAACAGCGAACAATTTAAATGGAATATCTTTTTCTAAGAATCACATTGAATAGAAAAAAAAGATTCAGGCAAAGGTGTTAATAGAAGTTCAGACCACATGTTTCATAGTTTTTTTTTATTTCATGTATTATTCTAATATTATACAACCAGCATAAGACATTAAACATTATAGTGTTTATACATGGCAAACCAATATCTTATAAAAATGCATATGTTTTTAAAACTGGTAATATTTACTAAACAATACACATTTCTCTGTTTAATTGTACAGTTATTGTCATTTCTCAAAACGCTTGTTTTAAAAATAAACCTTTCACATTAAATGGCTAATGGAGTTTGGGTTGTGAAATTGCTGCAGCATATGCAGTAAACATCATTAGTATCGTTATTACAAAACCTTCCTCTTCTTATTTGAATCCTGCATTCCCTGCTTGTTGCTTTTTATAGAGTGCTCTGTATGTAATCCGTTCAGCAATATTCTTGTGAGGCTGCATCTAAATTCTGCTATCATTAGCATCATCATGAAAATCCAACATGTATGGACAGTATTATTCAGACCATTACTGTACATGTCAAACGTTGATTCAAATTGGTTCTAAATATGCTGTATAGAAAATGAAAGCTATTAAAATGCATGGTACCTGAAGATTTTCTGGTTTCATTGTTTTTAAAGAATTGAAATGTCACTGCTTTTTATCAGTGAATCTATCCCCTTTGTGTTTTCTAAGAACTGAAATAATTACAAAACAAAACAAAATGATATCGTTTTAGGTTAATAACACAAAAGACGTAAATAAAATGTGTTACATTTTGTAAAAACAAAGTGTGTGCTGCATGGCAGGGCTGGGCAGTTAGACCTCCCTGCCTGCCTAATTGAAACCCAATGTGCAGCAGGTGGCCAGGTGTCAACTGAAGAATTGACAATCAATTAACCCTGGTCTCTTGCCTTTAAAAAGAGGCTGAAAAGCCAGTGGAGGTGGAGGTGGAGGTGGAGGAAGTGGTGGTGGTGGTGGTGGTGGAGGTGGAGGAAGTGGTGGTGGCGGTGGAGGCGGCGGCGGTGGAGGCGGAGATGGAGGAGGAGGAGGAGGAGGAGGAGGAGGAGGAGGAGGTGGAGGTGGAGGTGGAGGTCCCTCACGACTACATGAGTTACGGGGTTATTACCCACTGTGTGCCTTCTATTATGTACGCGTGTATATACATCCTTCCACACTAGGGATACCATTGCTGGTACCCGAGTGGCAGCCACCAACAACTGCAACTGCCTTGTACATAAATAAAACCTGGACGTCTGAGCGGCGTTTCAACTGCAAACCTTCTGTGTGTCTCACAGTGGATACCCACACCGTAACAGCGCACCCTTGTTAGAGTGTTTGGGGATTGTATACTGTACTTTCAAGCTTGTCTTTTTTGGCTGTGGAGTTACCTTGTGAACTTGGTGGAATCAACAGTGACAGTGTTCTGTACCAGGTGTAGTATATTTAAGGAAATACAGCACATGAGTCAAGCACAACACCTGACTGGGAGATCCGGTCTGACAGGCTTGCCTCGCCCTTCCTGCAAAGAAATCATTTTAAAATGTATATTTACATGCAAATTGTATTCAGCTAATCAGAGCCCTGAACAATATATGGATTTGGAGACCATTTGCATATTTACCTTGGATCTCAATTTTCATAATCTTCATTTGAATAGATCCCTATGATACTGAGCAATACAGCTACAAAAAAAGTGTATTTTATTGTGAGAAAGAAATATTTATGTCTAAAACATAACCCCAACTTTATACAAAATAGCAACAAAAAGAAATATCTTAATGTATGGTATATATGATATACATATTTAATAAACTGACTCAAATTCTGAATGTAAAGGAGCAACTGAAATGGCTAAAAATGGCTTCTTGTTGATTTCCAACCAATTGAATGTTTTATAGTTATGAATGTTCTACACTGTCTGCACTTTACAGCCCTATCCATGATATTAATGAGTAAGCGTAAGCAGTTTTTGTTTATATTGCTCTCCAGCTAAAAATTCTAAACTCTTTTTGAATAAGCTGTTTGAGTCATGCACTGCGTTTTAATGAGCTGCACAAACTGGCTTTCAGAGTAGCAGCACTAAAGACAATGCTAAGCCTGGCCCGGAGGGCATTAACCAGGAAGAGAACAGTGATCAAGGAATACAGCGACAGATTTAAGTGCAATCAATAGGCAAGGAGGAAATAAATGCATTAGGTGTGATCAATGCCGTGGATGGAGGCTGGTGCGGTGTGCACAAGTTGCTGCCAGCTTGCAATTTGCTCCACTTTCTAAAGTCTTGCTTTTCAGGGGGTTTTGCCACAGACTATTTCTATACCTTTTCATCTCGAATCCGGCTGCTCAAATCAAAGTGAACTGAGTTTGGTATTGTCAGCGTAGCCTCCAGTGTAAAGAAGTCCACATAACTAAGCTGCTCTCCCGATAATGTGTATTTGAATGTGAGTGTCTTTTCCCAAATGATCTTTAACATCAATGGCATTGACACTAAAATGATAATAGAGTCACAAAGAATAATTCATACTTTCTTAGCAGACGCCCTTATCCAGGGAGACTTACAATTGTTACAAAGTATCACATTACAAAATATCACATTGTAAAGTATCACATTTCAGAATATCACATTACAGTTAAGAGCAGTTGTAAAGTACAATAAAATTAGTAGCAAAAGATCAAATTCAAATAAGAGCAAAAAGTAGAGGACTGGGTCTCTACAAGCTAATATACTGGTATTTTAATGGCATCCACGTTATATTTTCAGAACCCTAAAAACAAAGACCACGTCTTCTTGTCACTGTGCAGAAAACAGCTGTCAGTCGTGATGTAGTTATTTTGTATCAATTCCTGTGATTTCAATATGAACACTGGTTGATTTGTAAGCATTTTTAACAAAAAGTTGCTTAGTTTCTCTTGTGGTTGTCATTGCTAAATATTAAAATGTTGGACAATGTATACACGCACACACACATCTACCTATTTCCAGATTCCAGTTTGTAGACTTTTGGTTTGCTGTGTTGAACTGACTGGCAGTGTATTCATATTCTTGCCACTGTTTGATGAGCTGTGGAGCCCAATCTAGTCTCTCCAGTTCATCCATTATTCACAAAGAGAATGGGTGAGTGGCGAGTCATGCCGAGTCAGCAGATCACCCGAAGGAGGGATGGGGTCTCCGAGGAGTGCTCGGGAAATTGAGCCTTTCATCCCAGACTCGCACGGTCTGGGCAGGCAGCATCTGAGCAAACCGGTCCAGTGAAGTCTTCCGTCTATGAATGTCCTTGGAGAAGTTGACAGGGCACATGTTCTACACATAGCTCACTTACAGCACAATGAACACAACAAAGGAAAAAGAAACACACTCAAAAGGACACTCAAGGTAGCATTTATTGGGTGCAAAGCAGTAGAGGCTGACAAATGATTTAATGTACAATAAGCAGAGGTGAATTACACTGGAACCATATAAAGAAAAAGAAAAAAACACACACACACTCATTGTGAAAGAACCGCTGCCACGCGGGTTCGTTGCCCCTTTAGAAATACAACCCAACACACTGGAATGTATTTTTATGCGCTGATGCGATATTTTTAATTTCACACAAAATAAACACGATTTTGGAGCGCTGACTACGCAGATTATTCCCCGACTAACTCGCAGGACAGCTAAGCCGTTTCCCCGCCAAACACAAACCACACAGGTTTAATACAGCACACTCTTTACCTCAGGCCTGCTAGAGAGCCCGAGCCCGAGCCCGAGCCCGAGCCCGAGCCCGAGCCCGAGCCCGAGCCCGAGCCCGAGCCCGAGCCCGAGCCCGAGCCCGAGCCCGAGCCCGAGCCCGAGCCCGAGCCCGAGCCCGAGCCCTCCACCTCCAACAAACTGACTGCTCCTCTTTTATACCCTTTTATACCCTGCATCTGGCTCTAATTTAATAATAAACACCAGGTGCAGGGGATAATTAAGCAATGAAACAATAAAGCAAAAACAATCAAACAATAACAAATACAATTAAACTAAACAAATGTGCCTTTCGCACATGTTTTCTTCCAGGGAGCATTTAACCCCCTCCCTGCTGTCTTACAACATGTTATAGTATGCTATTTAATATATTTTACATTTGCAATTATGGGGGCTATACTGGTAGTGTTATTAACAGGGTTATACTGCACAATATTATAGCATATTTGGAATAGATATACCTTTGCTATGATGAAACCAGAGCTGAATGTTTTTTATTATTATTTATTTAAATAGAATTTATAGTTTCTCATGTTGTATCCATGAAAGGAGGTCAAAGTAAGACTATGATAATTAATCAGGGAAATAAAGTAGGTAGTAAAACAGCAATGCATTTTCAATTGAATCCTACCCTAAAGGAGCAGTTTGTATTCGGATCTTATACCTCTGAGAGTCTTGTGGCCTAACACTTACGGCAAGGATCCTGCTCAGATCCTGGCTCTCTGTGTTACACTTTTGAGCAACAATTAATTTGATATCCTTGAGTATCAGTTACTTACCTTCTTTAAATACAGTACAGCATAAGAGAGTGTGCTATATGGCTTACTTATTGTCATGGTTGTATAGTAAAAAACCTGGTGGTGATGGTAAACTGATCAAATTATGATCCACACTTACCACGGCAAACCAAGGCTACCTCCAGGTTAAATATTATGCAGGAAATGACTATCCTGGTGAAAGATGTTTCAGTAGTGAGATTATTGTGCATGCTACCAGCAGATCTCTACTACATGCTATACTGATTGTGCAAATGTACAGTTTAACAAAATAAGTGGACAGTGTATGGATAATGCACATTTTTTCCAGGGTCATGCTGCTATGACCAAAACAAAAAATACAATTTGAACCTGAACATTCCTGGGTTTTATTTGTGAGGCGCAAATGTATCTTTTGCATGCAGTGGAGCAGGCTGCGAGAGAGACAAACTCCATCAACAGGCAGCCATGCTATTCAAATTGCAAATCATTAAACCAGGGGTTCTTCACAAATGGCTCTCCCACTGGAATAAAAAAAAATTCTTGGGATTATCAGTTCTGCCATGTGATTGGTTGGACTAAAAAGGCTATTATATTAAATTGTTTCCCCAAATGTGAAGAAACTTTGTATGGATATTTGTTGTAAGAATGTACTTGTAATATGTTGTTTACATACTTTGTTGCTAATGTTTACCAAAACATGGAAGACTACATTCACACCGTAGTACACTTATTATGTTATGTTTGAGTTGTGTGTTTATAAGTTTAGCTTTATTTGGAGAAACAATGGCACGCCTTTGATTTTATCTTGATTTTCTGTGAATGATTATCTAGGAATGTATTATGTTGTGTGTGCCACCTTATTTGAATTCATATTTCAATCAATTAGTTTACTATCATATTTAGCATTCCACTCTTGTTTCAGTATGTAAAATAGAATTACTTGAATTATTACATTCAAGCTATAGGGAGCAACCACAGGAATGTCCTTTCTATGTGTATACATGATTCATGTACATTAATCTAAATTAACTATTTATGTGGTGCTTATCAATTCTGTGCTACACATTTTCATCCACTGTTTGTTTTCCCATTGCAAAACTAATGTTGGACAAATTATCAGTAACCACGGTTCCACCTGGGTCCAAGGCGTTGTTAGGGTCCTGTGATTGATAACGATTTGCACCTATCTAAGTGCAGTTCAAGAACCTTGTGACCAATGGAGCTGTTGCGAGGCGGGCTTTGTATTGGCTCTGTGTGCGCCGACTGGCTTTCGGAGTATCAGTGTATAACAGTAGGGGCTGGGGTGTGGGGATGAAAAGAAGAGCTAATTAAAAATATATATGCATTTGAAAAACGATTTTCTTTTTTTCACGGCGGGTTTTGCAATTTGTGAACAGTCTACACGATATTGGAAAAAAGGATCCCAACTGATCGGTGAAGATAAAAGTGCCGGAGTTTTTCAACTTTGTTGTTCAGGGCCACACTCAGACCCCGGGGTGGAAGTAGCAGCGGTGGCCGGGTTTTAAGCGCTTCGGAGCGGGAAGAGCACTCCTGCACTTCCATTTGTTGGTTTCGAGGGGATAATTCTTGTTGATGTTATTATTATTGATTAAAGAAAAAACACACACCTCCACACAAGGAAACACGTTCGATTATAAATCTTCATAAAAATGTATGTGGTTTATTTTGAATTGGTAACCGGGACTAGTGGTGCAGTCCACGTAGTTTATGATACGATTTGTCCAGTCTAAATAGTCCGTCTCTAAACGACAGTATCGGGCTGTAATTTATACAGATATTATTATTATTATTATTATTATTATTATAATCATAACCTACACGGTTTTCCTGCACGGCGTAATGTCTTTGTACGGTATGTGATGTGGGATGTCTTTTTTCCTAAAAAGGTTGCGGCCCTTTTGAATGCAGACTAAAACCAACATTTGCTCTATTGTTTTATGCCGAGTATTCTTGGAGCATTTTCTTCGATATTTATGAAAGACTTTCTTTGTTGACTGTTTTTAACCCCAAAACGAGAACAATGAAGCCTTAGACTTTGCCAGGGGACCGCATTATCATAAGAAACAAAGATGGATTTTATCTCCGTGGAGAGGGGGGTACCGGATTGCATTCTGCGTTTCCTAGCATTTTTTTTGTAAAGCAGCAATCATGTATTTTTTAATAGCAGGGCTGGTCAATTTGAACTATTTTTAACAGATGGTTGGCTCTCGGGAGTGGTCGACATTAAAACCAGTATTCTGGTTATTTGCTGTAGGCAAGCGAAGTTGGACTTGAATTGGAAGATAAATACATTGTGTATCTTTATTTTCTTGTTTGTTTATTCTCAAGACGTATAATTTCGAGAGCTGCTGGTGTTATTTAATTGGGAAAACCCTGTATAAACCTAACAGAGAGCTGCCTCTGTGGTGTACGTGGCTTCACTTATGTCCATATAATGTTATAAATCGATTGTGTCAACACATAACAGTTTTTGTGTTTTAGCATAAGGAGTTTCCTGGTCTGATCAGAGGCCACGTTTAGTCTCATTCAGAGCCACTGTGGACCGCATATAGGAATAAACCAGGAGCTTTTAAAACTGTGGTCCAAGAATATTAAAGAGGACTCCCTTTAACCCCTTGCTCTGGATCAGTAGGGGATAGTGTGCTTCTTTAGGGGGAGCACCCATATCTCCAGGCTTGCCGTCAGGTACCGATGCGAGGAAGGATGGGTACACAGGGTAGCCCCGTCAAGAGCTACGACTATCTCCTCAAGTTCCTGCTGGTGGGAGACAGCGACGTGGGAAAAGGGGAGATCTTGGGCAGTCTTCAAGACGGGTCGGCTGAGTCCCCATATGCCAACAGCAGCGGTGAGTGACGCAAAACTGCCATCACATTTCACTGCTTAGCACAACATCAGACATATAGGGTACAGTTTAGCCAAAGGCTTTCGTGTGATGTAGGTCAGTATGGCAAATTCCAAGCTGGGATCCACCTGGCTTTTCTAGTAAAACTATTTTGTAGTCTGTATCTATGGTGACTTTTTTAGGATTCCCATTAATGTAATACTGTACACAACCACAGTCATAATAGATTTAAGGTGACACGTCAGTGTTAGAATCTTACAATGTATAGGCTATTCACACACACACAATCCAGTATTATGGTTAACACACGCTGTGTGTGCTTGAATAATCATACTAGGCATTATTGAAACCACAGTGTAAATCCTCATTTCCAAACCAGACACACATTGCTGCAGTTATTCAGGAGGGGATTCTAAACACCTGTATGGGGCAGATCCCATCAGAGCACCAGTCCCCAATTCCCCAGTGTTGACACCCCACAGTGTCTTGGTACTGGTCTGTGAGAGGAGGCACTGTACAAGAGACACTGGTAGATTTATCTTTTTTTTCAGTTTGTATATTTTTGTGTTTTTTGTTTTTTTTTTAAATAGTAAAGTAAAAAAGATGATATTGTTGCAAAACAAGTAACTCGCTTAAGAAGGTTCACAGTCTTAAAAGTTGTACTGTTTGACTAGCGTATAACCTTTAAATCTGACTGGGCACTATTAACAAAAATGATCTAACCTTCAGGAATATTAAGGGGCTGTTTTAAGACATTTGTTTCCCCTAAATTTGTCAGAAAGCAAATGCTTCAAGTGTGTTGCTACTAAAGTTTATTGTTCATATTAGTTGAGCAAAACACTGCACAAGTCACTGGGAAAATATTTATTTAAATTCCCTGCAGTAGCAGAACAGTTTACAGTACTGTGCACGTTACTGAGGCGAAACTCAGTGAAATACCAATATAAGCATAATGAAAAAAAATCTCAGTGGTGTACAAATATTGTTGGAATTACAGCAGTGGTCTGCACAAAAACAATATACAGAGACACAGTAAAAAATCATTGGTTAACATTTGAAATTATTTCACGTTTACAAAAGCCACAGAATCATTCTTGTCCCGCATTAGATGTGCAGGCTGGTATAAAGTGTCTCTCGCTGCAGGGACCTGCAGGTTGTACTATGTGTACCTCATTTAAACGTGCACACACAGCCCTGCATTCATTGGCAGCCTGTATTGTGGACTCTCTGTATACAGTTCTACATCAGTGTCATTCAAATGGACCTTTTAATGAATCCAATAGGCACTGGATATAAGAATTTCTTAAGTTTAGTATGGGTTAAAAAAAAAAAAAAACTGTGCATGGCCCAACCTGCTAAATATTATTCAAAAGTGAGAATGAAGTTAATGTGCTCAGAAGCCTTTGCCAGTAATTAGTTGTGTGTCATGGCTTGGTGACTATGAAGTGACAGTCTATACAACCTCGCCAACCTTTCTACCAGTCTCCTGTGTTATTAGTTTTCTATGAATAGGTGGCATAGATTGAAATGAATTTGATAATAGTAGTGAGTAATTGTGTTTCCCTTGGCATTGGTTCTGGCCTCGTGACTTTAAATTAAACAGGGATTTAAGTTCTGTATCATGGTCTTAATCCTTTTGAAACTACAATGACGAGATCACCCTTAGGTCATATGTTATGGCAGGGAAAAATGAGTGTGTGACTCCATGTATCCTATTACCCTGAATAGTCAGAATACAGTACAGGGATGATTTCAGTGATGATGACTTTCAGACAATAGATTGGCATACAGACCCATGTTCTCCTCCAGGCCACTTTCATAATTGATATAATCACTTATTACAGGACTACAGTTCTGAAAACAATGGGCAAAACTTGCCTTGACTAGTCAGACCCGAATAAAGGTAATATGCAATTAGGAAGGTCTTCAAAAAGAAAGATAGGCTTAACATGTCCTGGCTTGATCAATGGTACCGTAGTTGTGGAAAACTACAGTAGAAGACCAAGATAACTATCTAAAAACTGAACAGAATTTTAGTTGTGTAAGAGATTCAAAGAACAAGAGTCTGGCAGTCTGAGACCAAGAATTTAGCAGGGCTGCCAGATTTAATAGAATAGACTTAAATGAAGTAACAGGGTGGCCAGCAGCCTAGGCTCTCTGGAATTAAGCAATTTTGCCAGGTTTTATTGCATAGCACAGGGGCTGAAATGACTCCAGTCCCAACACGGAGAACTGTGATGCTCTGCCTCCACTAGAATTAATTGGATGTCTGGCTGCCCAAGAACTAGTACCAAACAAAAGCAGGTCAGTCAAAATTAGTATTGCAGCAAAAAGGAGGCTGTGTGGTCCAGTGGTTAAAGAGAACGGCTTGTAACCAGGAGGGCCCTGGTTCAAATCCCACCTTAGCCACTGACTCATTGTGTGACCTTGAGCAAGTCACTTAACCTCCTTGTGCTCCGTCTTTCGGGTGAGACGTAATTGTAAGTGACTCTGCAGCTGATGCATAGTTCACACACCCTAGTCTCTGTAAGTCGCCTTGGATAAAGGTGTCTGCTAAATAAACAAATGAATTAAGTGGGGTTTTGACTGTTCAGTTTTCATGACAGCATTAATAAATGGAAGATAGTTACATTTGGTGGTCAATAAAAATACTTTGTTCAAGCTCTGTGGTTAGCCCTCTGTCGTGTAATGCTTTGTAAACAGCCATTCTTCGTACGGCACATTATCATCAGGCCTTTAGTCTTAATTGCTTGATACACTAGGCCTAGTCCGTTATAGTTACATTAGCATGATATTTTATTAACTCTAAATCCTGCATGGTAGTGCTAGCCCTTCATTTATTAACAAGAAATGGCGATCTCTATGGAAAGCCATCTGGGACAAAAACACTGTGCTGCTTTAGAGCGAGCCAGAATCTCATGGGACAGAAAAAAGGCAAGCATGTCATTCTGAAATGCCTCGCTTAAACAGTACCCAACTTCCTGAAAATGTTGTGTAGTGATTTTTGTATAGATTATATATATATATATATATATATATATATATATATATATATATATATATATATATATATATATAGTTGCGACTTTGTAATGTGGAATGTAATAAACGAGAATACCCTTCACTTTACAGCGCCATTTCCACGTTTTGTTTTAAAATATACAGTACTGTGCAAAAGTTTTAGGCAGGTGTGAAAAAATGCTGTAAAGTAAGAATGCTTTCAAAAATAGACATGTTAATAGTTTATATTTAT